>NC_074688.1:12216844-12512122 GCF_029448725.1 Salvelinus fontinalis | reverse complement strand
CAGTTTACTCCAATTGGGGGATCAGTGGTAGGGTTTGCGGGGAATAATAATAAAGGTATATTCGTTAAAAAAGTATGTATGTCTATATAGGTATGTGTATGTGTATATGTATGCATACATGTATGGATATACACTGCTCAAAAAAATAAAGGGAACACTTAAACAACACAATGTAACTCCAAGTCAATCACACTTTTGTGAAATCAAACTGTCCACTTAGGAAGCAACACTGATTGACAATAAATTGCACATGCTGTTGTGCAAATGGAATAGACAAAAGGTGGAAATTATAGGCAATTAGCAAGACACCCCCAATAAAGGAGTGATTCTGCAGGTGGTGACCACTGACCACTTCTCAGTTCCTATGCTTCCTGGCTGATGTTTTGGTCACTTTTGAATGCTGGCGGAGCTCTCACTCTAGTGGTAGCATGAGACGGAGTCTACAACCCACACAAGTGGCTCAGGTAGTGCAGCTCATCCAGGATGGCACATCAATGCGAGCTGTGGCAAGAAGGTTTGCTGTGTCTGTCAGCGTAGTGTCCAGAGCATGGAGGTGCTACCAGGAGACAGGCCAGTACATCAGGAGATGTGGAGGAGGCCGTAGGAGGGCAACAACCCGGCAGCAGGACCGCTACCTCCGCCTTTGTGCAAGGAGTAGCACTGCCAGAGCCCTGCAAAATGACCTCCAGCAGGCCACAAATGTGCATGTGTCAGCATATGGTCTCACAAGGGCTCTGAGGATCTCATCTCGGTACCTAATGGCAGAAAGGCTACCTCTGGCGAGCACATGGAGGGCTGTGCGGCCCCACAAAGAAATGCCACCCCACCCCACACCATGACTGACCCACCGCCAAACCGGTCATGCTGGAGGATGTTGCAGGCAGCAGAACGTTCTCCACGGCGTCTCCAGACTCTGTCACGTCTGTCACATGTGCTCATGTGCTCAGTCTGAACCTGCTTTCATCTGTGAAGAGCACAGGGCGCCAGTGGCGAATTTGCCAATATTGGTGTTCTCTGGCAAATGCCAAACGTCCTGCACGGTGTTGGGCTGTAAGCACAACCCCCACCTGTGGACGTCGGGCCCTCATACCACCCTCATGGAGTCTGTTTCTGACCGTTTGAGCAGACACATGCACATTTGTGGCCTGCTGGAGGTCATTTTGCAGGGCTCTGGCAGTGCTCCTCCTGATCCTCCTTGCACAAAGGCGGAGATAGCGGTCCTGCTGCTGGGTTGTTGCCCTCCTACGGCCTCCTCCACGTCTCCTGATGTACTGGCCTGTCTCCTGGTAGCGCCTCCATGCTCTGGACACTACGCTGACAGACACAGCAAACCTTCTTGCCACAGCTCGCATTGATGTGCCATCCTGGATGAGCTGCACTACCTGAGCCACTTGTGTGGGTTGTAGACTCCGTCTCATGCTACCACTAGAGTGAGAGCTCCGCCAGCATTCAAAAGTGACCAAAACATCAGCCAGGAAGCATTGGAACTGAGAAGTGGTCAGTGGTCACCACCTGCAGAATCACTCCTTTATTGAGGGTGTCTTGCTAATTGCCTATAATTTCCACATTTTGTCTATTCCATTTGCACAACAGCATGTGCAATTTATTGTCAATCAGTGTTGCTTCCTAAGTGGACAGTTTGATTTCACAGAAGTGTGATTGACTTGGAGTTACATTGTGTTGTTTAAGTGTTCCCTTTATTTTTTTGAGCAGTGTATATATTTACCCCCAAAAATATGGGGGATTGGAAATGATGCAGACAATTACATTGGAAGCAACATTCTTTCCGCAATATTAAGCTGATCCACCCCTAAACAAATAAAAAAAAAATATATATATATATATATATATTTATATAAAAAAAAGTTGTTACGTTATTTTATTTCGGGTTCTTTTTTGAACCAGGTGTTAAAGTAGATGTTATGTTACCTCTGTACGCGAGATGGGGGTGCAAAGACGCCGTACTTGGGCATGCAGTTGAAGTAGCGGACACCAAAAACAGACCCGTCATGCTTTCCTGTGGGACTCTCCAGCTCCACACCAAACCAGTAACCTGGACACATACACACATCATCAATCATTAAACTTGACTAAACATTTCTAATCATATGTCAAACATTTCTTCGAAATATTGTCGCAGTAACTATATTTCACAACAGACCCTACCTGGGGCAAAGTCTGTCTTTCCGTAATAGCGTATGATTCCCTGCTTCACACCAGCAACCAGCACCTGGTCTCCAAGTTCCACCTTCACCCCATCTGGGTCCAGACTGGCTACGGACATAGACTTCTTCCTCAGAGCTGACGAAGAAAATCAATCAAATGTTCGTTAACATAATCTATAACAATGTGTTATAACCTCTATGAGTCATGTGTTATTTAGGTGCTGTGCTCCTATCAGAATGAATGCAATGGCCCTTGATGGGAAGACTCTTGTACCTTTCAATTCAATTCAATTCAAGGGCTTTATATTGGCATGGGAAACACATGTTAACATTGTCAAAGCAAACCTTTCTCTCTCTCCATTATTTCCTTCTTTTCTTTCTTGTTCTTTCCAGTGACGCGGGAGAAGTCCATGCGGGGTGTCTTGGGTGTGGAGGTGACAGAGGGGGCCTTCTCAACAGCTTTAGCGATTTTTGACACTGGAGCAAAGATACCTTCAGGACAATAGAAGTGATTAGAGAAAACACGGACAAAAGCTGCAAGCTCAAATCAGGTTCACCACAGCTGTTTTTCTGAAAACTACCTGTACACAAAAGTTATGAAATCAAGTCTTCTCTTTGCTCTTTTGTCAAGGGGAATCTTGACACACTTCAACAATAGATTAAATAAAAAAATCCCAAAATGGTTATGTGAAATAACAAATCAAATCAAATGTATTTATAAAGCCCTTCTTACATCAGCTGATATATCAGGCAGTTAACCCACTGTTCCTAGGCCGTCATTGAAAATAAGAATTTGTTCTTAACTGACTTGCCTAGTTAAATAAAGGTAAAATAAAAAATAAAAAATAGTAAAATATATCAAAGTGCTGTACAGAAACCCAGTCTAAAACCCCAAACAGCAAGCAATGCAGGTGTAGATGCAATAACAGGTGGTTACCCAGTTTGGGGGGGCAGATGAAGTAACGCACCCCTCCCACACTTCCATCGTTCTTGCCCTCTGGCTCGTCCAGCTCCACCCCCACCCACTGGCCACTGGCGAACTCCGTGGTCCCACAGAAGCGCAGGGTGCCCGTCTGTGGAGGAGACTGTGTGAGGGCCAGGATTCAACATCAACTCTGACATTCACCTCTGTTGTTTATATTGGATTTTTACTAGCAAATTGAAATAACCTTGTTGCTCGCCACAGGGGCCCATTGGGAAAACAACCACATGATGTGTATTCTTGAAGGGAATACCAGGCAAGATTAAATAGTTAACAACACTTCTCCACAGCACTCAGACTTCTCTAGACCAGTGCAGCATTCTGGTCTGCTGTTTTTCTGTCATACTCGACTACTGACATACTAGGCTATGGTTAGTAGAGTAGTCTACACATCTCAACACAATAACATGTTTTAAGTGGTTATGTTGTGGTCAGTAGGACATACACTATATATATACAAAAGTGTGTGGACACCTCTTCAGGTTGTTATAGCAGCGAAGGAGAGACCCTCCCAATATTAATGCCCGTGATTTTGAAATGAGATGTTCTACGAGCAGGTGTCCACATACGTTTGGTCATGGAGTGTATGTTTGAACACAGTGAGAGGTGCAATACAGCTGCACATTATAGACAGAAAAAAATACACATAGTCCACACATTGGTTTCCAATGCATTTGCACTGCAGTGAGTGATGCAGAGTAAATGCCAAATGAATGCATCAAGTGAGACTACATCATTTAGTGCAGTCAGTAATGCAGTCAGTCATGGAAACACACCTGAAAACACAATTAAATGTGTTCAGTTACGCAAGTAGACACACAGGTCGAAGGGCTACCCACCTGCTTCAGGTGATGCAGAGCTGAGATGTCAATTTCATCACTGCTCGATTTTTTGGGGAGCTATACGTGTTAACACAAGTTGGAATAAATGTTTGCTAGAATTCACATGTTCTCTTCTCACACAGTATAACAAGCAGCAGGTCTCCACCATATAGGATGAATGCCTCACACTGGCCACTTTTTAAAAAAAAGATAAAGATAATTGAAAGCCATTTAAATGGTCTCATGCACATAAACGTGCTCACAATATTCTGCAGTTCATTTTAAGTCACTGTTTCAAATCTTTGAGGCTCCCATTTCTCACCCTTTGCTTCCCAATCCCGACAAAACACACACACCTTCATGTCGTCCAGCACCACACGGTCGCCCAGTTTCAGGCCGATGGAGGTGAGCATGAGGTTGCCAGGGATGTTGTCGTAGTTGAGCAGGGTGGCACGGGGCAGGTTGCAGCTGAGGGGCACAGAGTCCAGCAGCAGCTGCTTCAGCTCCTTGGCCACCATGGCCGCCTCCGCTTTGTCCAGAGTCATGTCCATGGGGTCAGGGACCACCTCGGCCGGCCCCTGGCCTTTATCATTCTGTCAGAGAGAGAGAGAGAAGAGACAGAGGAGCATGGAGGGAGAGAGAGACGGAGAGAGATAAAGAGACATGAGGAATAAATTGCCATATTTTTACTGTTTTGTGTAGAAGTCATCCCCACATAAAACAGACAGAATCTGTTTTTATCTGAACAGTGTTTTTAAAGAGCGAGTGCCCCTAAAAAGCAACTTCCCATTTTGAAAATGGCCTATGTGGTTTCGATATGAGCCAGAAACATTTATTCTAGTGTCAAAATTGACTGCAAAGTGTAAACAGGATAATTTGTCTCGTCCAAACCTGAGATTTGCGAGATGATAGGAAAATATTGATTTCACGAAATGAAGGTAACTGCAACAGCTTTCCTTGGATTGGGTTTACTTTAATCCTGCCCACATACCTACAGCTGGCAGCACCCAAGTAATCAGCAATTTGGTTGAACAGCTGCACGAGACCTGATCATAATGTCCATGGTCAATTTGGTTTGACATTCGATAGCTCTATGGGGCTAGTTAGGGACCATCAGTAAATTACACAAAGTGCACGGAACAATATTTGAAAATGCCAATAGCTCCAAATCTCTATGTCTTAACCAACTATAAATTGTAGAAATTCATATACAAATATTGAAATCATTTAATGAGACAACTAAAATATGTGCAACATGAAAATATTGTGCCATTTACATTGTGTAATTTATTGATGGTCCCTAACTAGCCGCAGCGCTATCTAATGTCAAACCAATTTTTATTTTATTAGGTACACCCATCTAGTACCGGGTTGGGCCCCCCTTTACCTCCAGAACAACCTGAATTATTCTGAGCATTCTACAAGATGTCGGAAACGTTCCATAGGGATGTCGGTACATGCTGACGCTATGGCATCACACAGTTGCTGCAGATTGGACGGCGGTACATTCATGCTGCGCACAGCGCATTCCATCTCATCCCTAAGATGCTCTATTGGGTTCAGGTCTGGGGACTGCGCAGGCCACTCAAGTAAACTGAATTCGCTGTCATTTTCTAGGCAATCTTTTTCCACTCCTCAACTGTCCAGTGTTGGTGATCACGTGCCCACTGGAGCTGCTTCTTGTGTTTAGCTGATGGAGTGGAAAAGAGTGTGCTCGTCTGCTGCAATAGCCCATCCATGACAAGAATCGACGAGTTGTGCATCCGGAGATGCTGCTCTGCACACCACTGTTATGCAGCGTTATTTCTCAGTTTGTTGCCCGCCTGTTACACTCTTAGAAAAAAAGGTGCTATCTCAAACCGTAAAGGGTTATTCGGCTGTCTCCATAGGAGAACCCTTTGAACAACCCTTTTTGGTTGCAGGTAGAACCCATTGTGTTTCTACAGAGGATTCTACCTGGAACCAAAAAGGGTTCTCCTATGGGGACAGTCGAAGGACCCTTTTGGAAGCCTTTTTTCGAAGCCTGCACGATTCTTGCTATTCTCCTTCGACCTCTCTCATCCTTTTGTTCCTCCCTTCCTATAGGCAGAAACTCAAAGAGCAGTACCCGTGCTAAGGTCTATTCAATGCTGGTCAGACCAATCGGAATCCATGCTTCCAGATTGTTATGATCACGTGAACTGGGATATGTTCCGGGTAGTCTCTGAGAATAACACCGGGCAAATACACGGATACGGTCACTGAGTTCATCAGCAAGTGTATAGGAGATGTTGTACCCATTGTGACTATTAAAACCCACCCAAACCAGAAACCGTGGAAAGAAAGCGAGAACCACCACATTTAACCATGGCAAGGTGACTGGGAATATGGCTGAATACAAACAGTGTAGTTATTCCCTCCGTAAGGCAATCAAACAGGCAAAACGTCAGTACAGAGACAAAGCGGAGTCGCTGTTCATTGATTATAGCTCAGCATTCAACACCATAGTACCCTCCAAGCTCATCATTAAGCTAGAGGCCCTGGGTCTGAACAACTGGGATTGGCCACCGCCCTGTGCAACTGGGTCCGACTTCCTGACGGGCCGCCCCCAGGTGGTAAATGTAGGAAACAACACCTCCACTTCGCTGATCCTCAACACAGGGGCCCCACAAGGGTGCGTGCTCAGCCCCCTCCTGTACTCCCTGTTCAGCCATGACTGCATGGCCATACACGACTACAACTCAATCATCAAGTTTGCAGACGACACAACAGTAGTAGGCCTGATTACGAACAATGACGAGACAGACTACAGGGAGGAGGTGAGGGCCCTGGGAGAGTGGTGCCAGGAAAATAACATCTCCCTCAACACCAACAAAACAAAGGAGCTGATCGTGGACTTCAGGAAACAGCAGCGGGAGCAAACCCCTATCCACATCGACGGAACCACAGTGGAGACGGTGGAAAGCTTCAAGCTCTTCGATATACACATCACTGACAATCTGAAATGGTCCACCCACACAGACAGTGTGGTGAGGAAGGCACAACAGCGCCTCTTCAACCTCAGGAGGCTGAAGAAATTTGTCTTGGCCCCTAAAACCCTCACAAACTTTTACAGATACACAATTGAGAGCCTCCTGTCGGGCTGTATCACCGCCTGGTATGGCAACTGCACCCCCCTCAACCACAGGGCTCTTCAGAGCGTGGTGCGGTCTACACAACGCATCACCGGGGGCAAACTACCAGGACACCTACAGCACCCGATGTCACAGGAAGGCCAAAAAGTTAATCAAGGACATCAACCACACGAGCCACGGCCTGTTCACCCCGCTATCATCCAGAAGGCGAGGTCAGTACATTTTCATCAAAGCTGGGACCGAGAGACTGAAAAACAGCTTCTATCTCAAGGCCATCAGACTGTTAACCAGCCATCACTAGCCGGCTTCCACCCGGGTATGCAACCCTGCACCTTAGAGGCTGCTGCCCTATATACATAGACTTGGAATCACTGGCCACTTTAATAATGGTACATTAGTCACTTTAATAATGATTACATACTGCTTTACTCATCTCATATACTGTATTCTATTCTACTGTATTTTAGTCAATGCCACTCCGACATTCCTCTATCAAATATTTATATATTTCTTAATTCCATTCTTTAACTTTTAGATTTGTGTGTATTGTTGTGAATTGTTAGATACTACTGCACTGTTGGAGCTAGGAACCCAAGCATTTCGCTACACCCGCAGTAACATCTGCTAAAAAAGTGTATGTGACCAATATCATTTCATTTGTTTTGATTGGTGAGCTGTTTTCGCCCACAGGACTGCGGCTGACTGGATGTTTTTTGATTGACGCACCATTGTTGGTAAACCCTAGACACTGTTGTGTGTGAAAAGCCCATGAGGGCGGCCGTTTCTCAGATACCTGTTCCCGGTACCGACGACCATGCTCAAAGTAACGCTTTTCTCACTCGTTTTGCCCATTCTAACGTTTAATCGAACAGTAACTGAATGCCCCCATACCTTTCTACCTGCTTTATATAGCAGTGCACAAGACTCATTGTCTGTAAGAGCGATCAATTTTTATGGACAGGTTGGTGTACCTAATAAGCTGTCCGGTGAGTGTATATGCCATACTCTACTTCAGCACTTACAGTTGAAGTCAGAAGTTTATATACACTTAGGTTGGAGTCATTAAAACTCGTTTTTCAACCACTCCATAAATTTCTTGTTAACAAACTATAGTTTTGGCAAGTCGGTTAGGACATCTACTTTGTGCATGACACAAGTATTTTTTCCAACAATTGTTTACAGACAGATTATTATAACCACTTATAACTCACTGTATCACAATTCCAGTGGGTCAAAAGTTTACATACAATGTTACGTACCCCAGTTTCTGTGTTGTGTTTTTTTTTGTATGTGTGTGTTTCAGGATGGCTTCCTGAAATTCCCCCAAGCAGCTGATTGGTCAGCCCCATTGCTAATTGGAGCTGACCCCGGCCTTTCATCAGAGGATACAGCTGTATCCCATTACAGCTGTATATAAGCCAGTGTTCCTTTGTTAGGAGAGAGCTGAGGGTGATAGCCCGTATTGGTTGTTTCTGAGAAAGAGCTGAGGGTTAGATCATATATTGGTTGTTTCTCAGAAAGACATTTGGTATGTACTATGTTAGTTGTTGCTGCGAGAGAGCTGATTAGTATGTCCTGTGTTGGTTGTTGTTAGGAGAGAGATTTGGTATGTCCCGTGTTGGTTTTTGCTTAGAGACAGGTTTTTGTACTTAGTAGCTTTTAAGGTATGTGTCTCCCCATAGGAGGCCGTGTTAATGATTATTGAAATAGTTTACTTATGTTTATGTTCCCAGGGGGAAGGGGAAGGCACCTAAGGAGTGCTGAGGCAAGAGGCCTCGGGCATACATAAGCCGTGGTATTTACTGTCTATACACACTAGTTAAGACCTGGGCGGACCACCCCCTGTATTTTGGTTAGCGCACCAGGTGGTGTTAAGTTAGGTAAGTAGTGGGTAGGCAGGTAAGGTAGGAGAGGGGGCTTTGACATTTGCTTTGGTTCCGTTCAGCCCCTTTTCCCCAAAATTACCTTTTGATGGAATAAATTCCCAGTAAATGGTAAATTCTCTGCCTTTGTCATCGTTACTCGCACCTACAGTCCCATACCTCTTTCGCTCCACAGGGAGTTGAGTTGTAGCAGGGTGTTGCGTTCCCTCTTCCTAGAGGCGTACGTAACAACACTGAGTTGACTGTGCCTTTAAACAGCTTGGAAAATTCCTGAAAACTGTCATAGCTTTAGAAGCTTCTGATTGACTAATTGACATCATTTGAGCCAATTGGAGGTGTACTTGTGGATGTGTTTCAAGGCCTACCTTCAAACTCAGTGCCTCTTTGCATGACATCATGAAAAAATCAAAAGAAATCAGCCAAGACCTCCGACAAAAAATTGTAGACCTCCACAAGTCTGGTTCATCCTTGGGAGCAATTTCCAAACGCCTAAAGGTACCACATTCATCTGTACAAACAATAGTACGCAAGTATAAACATCATGGGACCACGCAGCCGTCATACCGCTCAGGAAGCAGACGCGTTCTGTCTCATAGAGTTGAATGTACTTTCGTGCAAATCAATCCCAGAACAACAGCAAAGGACCTTGTGAAGATTCTGGAGGAAACGGGTACAAAAGTATCTATATCCACAGTAAAACGAGTCCTATATCGACATAACATGAAAGGCCGCTCAGCAAGGAAGAAGCCGCTGCTCCAAAACCGCCATAAAAAGCCAGACTACGTTTTGCAACTGCACATGGGGACAAAGATTGTACTTTTTGGAGGAAGGTCCTCTGGTCTGATGAAACAAAAATAAAACTGTTTGGCCATAATGACCATGGTTATGTTTGGAGGTGAAGGGGGGAGGCTTGTAAGCCGAAGAACACCATCCTAACCCGTGAAGCACGGGGGTGGCAGCATCATGAAGTGGGGGTTCTTTGCTGCAGGAGGGACTGCGGCACTTCACAAAATAGATAGCATCATGAGGGAGGAAAATTGTGGATACTGTATATTGAAGCAACATCTCAAGACATCAGTCAGGAAGGTAAAGCTTGGTTGCAAATGGGTCTTCTAAATGTACAATGACCCCAAGCATACTTCCAAAGTTGTAGCAAAATGGCTTAAGGACAACAAAGTCAAAGTATTGGAGTGGCCATTACAAAACCCTGACCTCAATCCTATAGAAAGTTTGTGGGCAGAACTGAAAAAGCGTGTGTGAGCAAGGAGGCCGACAAACCTAACTCAGTTACACCTGCTTTGTCAGGAGGAATGAGTCAAAATTCACCCAACTTATTGTGGGAAGCTTGTGGAAGGCAACCTAAACGTTTGACTCAAGTTTAAACAATTTAAAGGCAATGCTACCAAATACTAATTCAGTGTATGTAAACTTCTGACCCACTGGGAATGTGATGAAAGAAATAAAAGCTGAAATAAATCTCTACTATTATTCTGACATTTCACATTCTTAAAATAAAGTGGTTATCCTAACTGACCGAAGACAGGGAATTTTTACTAGGATTAAATGTCAGGAATTGTGAAAAACTGAGTTTAACTGTATTTGACTAAGGTGTATGTAAACTTCTGACTTCAGCTGTATGTCCGTAGTTAGTTACTATGAGAAAGAAACATACTGAACAGAGGTCTAGACAGTCAATTGTGCTCTTACCCTGACAGTGGGGTTGGCTCCATGCTCTAGCAGGCACTGGACTGATCCCAGACACAGGTTGGAGGCAGCGATGTGCAGGGCTGTGCCATGGTGGAAGTCACTGCAAGTGGAATTCAGTACTACAGAGACAGTACAACCAGGTTCAGATCAAATCAATCTGAATTTGATTTCCAAAGACGGCTATTATCTTTGTTTTATTCTGAAAGCGTTACCAATTTCTTCTCTTAGGAGTCTCGTGTGGTGTTTGAGCCACATGGTCCGTAGACAGGAGAAAAACAATGAGACGAAACAGTCCCACTCAATGGTCAGTGTGGAGGAGCAATGAGAAATCAATGTAGGAGTTAATGAAATGTCCTTGGGTCAAGGCCGGTATGGGCTTGATGGAGTGTTAGTTCTGATTGGAAGTCTAGGGAGGGGAGGGACATAGAGGAACACAGACATACAGGAGCATGCCAGAACTGACAAGACTATGTTGTTAGTTGCCTAGGTAGGCTACATGGGGTGTGTTGATGCTACTCACCTCTAGGTTTGGAGGCCTTGAGGAGAATGCGAATCAGCTCTGGCACGTCGAAGTAGGCTGCGTAGTGCAGGGCGTTCATGTTGGTCCAGCGGCTGCGGAGACTGACGTCTGCCCCCAGGGAAATGAGCTGATTGGACAGCCTGAGGGCAGCGGCAGGGTCACCTGGATGGGGTCACAAGATGGACAAAACTGGTAGGAAACTACAGTAAATCTGCATTGAATCTTAGGCTAAAAACACTATTTTATGAAAGATTTATTTTGAAATCAGACACTTGCAATGAGCAATCAGTTCAAGGTTTGAGAGTCTCACCAACTCCATGGGCCCCGGCTTTGCAACTATAGTGGAGCAAGGTCATGTCTGTTAGTCCATCACGGTCATTGACATGGCAACCACGCTTCAAGATCTGTAAAAGGAGACAAGAACTGTTCAGTGAACTGAGAGAGAGAGATGCTAGGGGAAAGGCAGAGAGAGCAGTAGTATCATATGCCTTTTGAAACACTGAACACACCACACATACAGACCACACCACCTCAGGGTCATAGCCTCTCATCTCTCTGAGAGATGCTTCCTGTGCTTATCGTAGCCACATTAGCAGGATGAGCCATTCACACCCAATTCGCACAGACGACACGTGTTTGTGAAGTCTAATGATGGGGAGACATGCGATCCTGCTGAGTCATGAATTAAGCACTACAGTCATTTTCACTGCATTGCAACTTCATCAGAGGCTATCATTGCTAGTAGCATACATCAACATGAGGAACTGGCATCCATTTTGGATAGGTAAAACATTTGAGGGACACATATTGAAATGATGGCAGTCGTTACCGGAAGTGACATTAATTTACTAGGCTGTTTCAGCTGAATATCTAAGCTTGTACTTGGTACATTGAAAATAGTACAAATAGGAGTTAATAGCAAACTATTCATAGCAGCCTTTACAATGTAGAATAACCTCCATCAATGTCTTGCTGAGTGTAATGCAAAGCCATATTCCCAACGGTGTCGATTGAAGAAGCAGTGAAACTCCAGTTAATTAGCTCTTTCCTCTGGTGACAGCAGTGACGGGTGCCGAGTGACAAGAGAGAAAGGACCCATCCTGATTCCTGAACTAGACTAGCAACTATCTCGGGACAGTTCATTATCCACCAGTGTCAATCAAGAGAGACGAAATGAGCACACTCTCCTCAAGCACTGACATTATGCCTTTTCATACAGAGACATGTAATCCAACTGAAGGAACATGATATTATCAGACAGGTCCTCTCCTGAGGCTTAACGAGGACACCACCAAGCACACTTTCATGATTCAACATGGATTCAACATGGATTCTATAAGATGAATCCCCGTAGCTGCAGTGCTAACATGAGGCTAGCACTGTCGAAAAGGAATTTGGGGTTAGTAGTAACTGATATTGGTGGAAATCATTGCGGTCCAAGTAGTTTGTAAAGAAGAGGTGGCCAATCTGTACTTGCCAAAGCCATACACATCTGATTCAACTTCATTTAGGACTTTGTTAACTTGAATCAGGTGCGTTAAAACTTTGATTGGAGCAAAAGCCTACACCTACACAGCCTTTTGTAGATAAGTCAATGCATCTCTGTTTATAAAAATACTCTAAAATTTGCCAGAGGGCTGAGGTTGTTTACTGACAGTGCAGCAGAGTGGTTCTTTGCCCATATCTGACAGCCTGGTCTGATTTAGAGTCTGTCTTAGTGCAGAGCCTGGAGGGGTAATGGAAAGGACCTATTATCTCAGCCATCAATCACAGCCATCACAGCGTCACTGGGGACACCCAGGAACTGAGGCTGACTTTACAATCAATCCTAACACTAAAACTGCATCAATAAGAGGAAACCGAGTTAACTAAGAGTGTGTATTTGTATGTGTGTATACGTGTGTATATATGTGTTTTTATGGGGAATATCTTCCCTCTCTCCAAGAGAGTAGGGCGGGATTAGGAAATTAGTCTGAAACTTGAAGTATGCATACTTTATGTTGATTCACATCCCACCCTCATCACTCTTCCTCTTCAGGGTTATGAGAGTTCCCGCTCCCACGGTCACATTACCACTGCTCAAACTGCAGTAATGGTTGGTCCTGAGCTAAAGCTGTGCACTTTCATCTGAGCAACAGCAAAATAAAGGGAATCAACTGAAACATAAACTACACCTTATATGACAACATGCTTAGTAAGAAGGTGTTTTTTTTAAAAACACACTAGTAGAGCCTCAACTTTCAGTATTCACCCAATACGTCCAGGGGTCCGCCTCTTAACTTTGAATTTTTGTCATCACTTCTTGTACCTGCTACACTTTCTGTAACCAGGAACATCTACCCACACTCTGCTTTTGACAAGCTCTCTAATTACCTTTGCTATTTACGGTGCTCTGGCCGTCTGTCTCTGATTTCGCCATTATCTTGACAGTCAACAAACTGGTCCCTAGCCTTTTGGGGGCCTTATGTAAAATTTTGTTGGGGGGGCCTACCTCCCGAGCAAAACATTTTGCTTCTCTTGACAGCATTTTCAGTTTTAAAGTACATTTCTTGCAATTCTATACATTTTACCATAGGGTGTAGAGAAAATATTGCAGTTGCAAAGCAATTTTCCTGCAATTCTACACATTTTGCCATGGGGCAGATAGAATATTTAGCAATTTTATAACTCATTTCATGCCATTCTACTCGTTTTGCCATGGGGCATAGAGAAAACTGTGCAGTTTTACAGCAAATTTCCTGCAATTCTACATTGTGCCATAGGGTAGAGAGAAATGTTTGCAGTTTTTAGTATGATATCTGAGTGAGAGTGACTAAGAAAATCAGTGGGGGCCAGTGAATGTGGGTACGCAGACCCGTGTGTAACAGTCCTGACCTGTTTTATGTTGTTTTTTATGTGTTTATGGTCAGGGCATGTGTTTTGGGTGGGCAGTCTATGTTATCTGTTTCTATGTTGGTTATGGGTTGCCTGGTATGGCTCTTAATTAGAGGCAGGTGGTTTGCGTTTTCCTCTAATTAAGAGTCATATTTAGGTAGGGCGTTCTCACTGTTTGTTTGTGGGTGATTGTCTCCTGTGATGTCTCTCGTGTTGTCGATGTTTTTCACATATGGGACTGTTTGGCTGTTCGTGCGTTTTGATGTAACGTTCCTGTTCGTGAGTTTACGTTTGTTGATGTGAGTTTATGTTCAGGTTTCGTTCTACGTCGTTTTGTTATTTTGTAAGTTTGTTAAAGTATTTGTTTTCGTGTGCCATCTTCATCGTTGTTTTAAAATAAAAGATGGCTTATTTCCCTGAAACCGCATTTTGGTCTGAAGATCCTTCTCTCCTCACCTCATCCGAGGATGAGGAAAGCGACAGCCTTAACAGAATCACCCACCACGCTAAGACCAAGCGGTATGGGAATGCTCGACGGAGCAACAAGGACTTCTGGACTTGGGAGGAGATCCTGGACGGTAGAGGACCTTGGGCTCAACCAGGGGAATATCGCCGTCCAAAGGAGGAGTTGGAAGCAGCGAAGGCTGAGAGGCGCTGGTATGAGGAGGCAGCGCGACGACGCGGTTGGGAGCCCGTGAGTCAGACCAAAAAATTTCTTGGGGGGGGGGCACACGAGGAGTGTGGCAAAGCCGGGTAGGATACCCGAGCCAACTCCCCGTGCTTACCGTGGAGGTAGAAGGCGTCGTACTGGTAAGACACCGTGTTATGCGGTAAAGCGCACGGTGTCCCCAGTACGCGTGCTTAGCCCAGTGCGGGCTATTCCACCTTGCCGCACTGGGAGGGCTAGGTTGGGCATCGAGCCAGATGTCATGAAGCCGGCCCAACGTATCTGGCCTCCAGTACGTCTCCTCGGGCCGGCGTACATGGCACCAGCCTTACAGGTGGTGTCCCCGGTTCGCCTGCATAGGCCAGTGCGGGCTATTCCACCTCGCTGCACTGGCAGGGCTACGGGGATCATTCAACCTGGTAGGGTTGGGGAGGCTCGGTGCTCAAGAGCACGTGTCCTCCTTCACGGTCCGGTAGACCCGGTGCCACCTCCATGTACCAGTCCTCCGGTGGCAGCCCCCCGTACCAGGCTGTCTCTCCGGGTTCTCTCTCCTGCTGTTTCCTCCTCTCCAGCGCAGCCAGTGCCTAGACCACGCACCAGGCTGTCTCTCCTTCTCCTCCCTACAGAGCCATCCGTCTCCCCAGCGCCATCTGAGCCATCCGTCTCCCCAGCGCCATCTGAGCCATCCGTCTCCCCAGCGCCATCTGAGCCATCCGTCTCCCCAGCGCCATCTGAGCCATCCGTCTCCCCAGCGTCGTCTGAGCCATCCGTCTGCCATGAGCCTGCAAAGCCGCCCGTCTGTCATGAGCCTGCAAAGCCGCCCGTCTGCCATGAGCCTACAGAGCCGCCCGCCAGACAGGAGCCGCTAGAGCCGCCCGCCAGACAGGATCTGCCAGAGCCGCCAACCAGACAGGATCTGCCAGAGCCGCCAACCAGACAGGATCTGCCAGAGCCGCCAACCAGACAGGATCTGCCAGAGCCGCCAACCAGACAGGATCTGCCAGAGCCGCCAACCAGACAGGATCTGCCAGAGCCGCCAGCGAGCCATGACCAGCCAGAGCCGTCCTGCCAGGACCTGCCAGAGCCGTCCAGCCAGGACCTGCCAGAGCCGTCCAGCCAGGACCTGCCAGAGCCGTCCAGCCAGGACCTGCCAGAGCCGTCCAGCCAGGACCTGCCAGAGCCGTCCAGCCAGGACCTGCCAGAGCCGTCCAGCCAGGACCTGCCAGAGCCGTCCAGCCAGGACCTGCCAGAGCCGTCCAGCCAGGACCTGCCAGAGCCGTCCAAACAGGACCTGCCAGAGTTCCTCAGCCAGGACCTGCCAGAGTCCTTCAGCCGGGATCTGCCCCTTGTCCCGGTGCTGCCCCTTGTCCCGGTGCTGCCCCTTGTCCCGGTGCTGCCCCTTGTCCCGGTGCTGCCCCTTGTCCCGGTGCTGCCCCTTGTCCCGGTGCTGCCCCTTATCCCGGTGCTGCCCCTTGTCCCGGTGCTGCCCCTTGTCCCGGTGCTGCCCCTTGTCCCGGTGCTGCCCCTTGTCCCGGTGCTGCCCCTTGTCCCGGTGCTGCCCCTTGTCCCGGTGCTGCCCCTTGTCCCGGTGCTACCCCTTGTCCCGGTGCTGCCCCTTGTCCCGGTGCTGGCCGTTTATTTAGGGGAAGGTAGTTTTAGGGTGGTCATTGGAAGGGGTAGACAGAAGAGGGGAGTGACTATGGTGGTGTGGGGACAGCGTCCTGAGCCGGAACCACCACCGTGGTCAACTGCCCACCCAGACCCTCCCCTGGACTTTGTGCTGGTGCGCCCGGCGTTCGCACCTTGAGGGGGGGGGTTCTGTAACAGTCCTGACCTGTTTTATGTTGTTTTTTATGTGTTTATGGTCAGGGCATGTGTTTTGGGTGGGCAGTCTATGTTATCTGTTTCTATGTTGGTTATGGGTTGCCTGGTATGGCTCTTAATTAGAGGCAGGTGGTTTGCGTTTTCCTCTAATTAAGAGTCATATTTAGGTAGGGCGTTCTCACTGTTTGTTTGTGGGTGATTGTCTCCTGTGATGTCTCTCGTGTTGTCGATGTTTTTCACATATGGGACTGTTTGGCTGTTCGTGCGTTTTGATGTAACGTTCCTGTTCGTGAGTTTACGTTTGTTGATGTGAGTTTATGTTCAGGTTTCGTTCTACGTCGTTTTGTTATTTTGTAAGTTTGTTAAAGTATTTGTTTTCGTGTTGCCATCTTCATCGTTGTTTTAAAATAAAAGATGGCTTATTTCCCTGAAACCGCATTTTGGTCTGAAGATCCTTCTCTCCTCACCTCATCCGAGGATGAGGAAAGCGACAGCCTTAACACCGTGAGCCACTGCGCCCCACATGCTGAGTTCAGATTTTTTGTTGCCCCCACCCAATCAAAGTTGCCCATCCCTATTCTAGGCCTACAGCTTTCTACATATATCTGTATGTTTCTACCAGTGTTGTGTGAGCCGTAGTCAGGCCTGTAGTCTGCTGAAAGTCCTTACTGGCAGTAACTCACCTCGTTTCCGATGAGGTCGATCTTGTGCTGGACCTGTGGAACCCACTGACGGATGATGGCGAAAAGCTCTGGGATGGTGGTGCGCGGATCCAGCAGGATCTCCAGACACGCAGGATCATTTGGGTCAAAGAATGTGAAGACTGGAATGGTAAGGAAAATGCCAACAAGAGAATTACCCTCCTCATGAAAGCAGTATGAAATGTGCCTCTCTTGCTATTTTTCGTTCTTGTCCAGACAGCATATTGACTCATTCTGAATGTGTGACATTAAATATCATACATATTTTTATTTGATAAAAAAATGTAATTTGTATTTCGGATTGTATTTTTCAGTAGGCCTCCTAGTCCGCTCTATTTAATAACTTATGGAGTTCTCTCTGTTGTACATCCTGTCTGAAAGCACTGTTTCTAAAAGCAGCATGAGGTAGATTGAAACCCTATCAAAGTGGAAACATTGCACTGAAATAACACAATCATTCTTACTTTGTTTTTATAAAACACCATCACAATAGATGCATTGAAGCTTGTGGGCAAACTGAAATGAAAAGCTTTACATCACGCTAGCCTGCAGAAAACACTTACATTCATTGGCATAGAGTGGAATAAGTCCGGCAGTATCATACTGTTTGCATATAACAGCCCCAAAGCCAATATCCATCTACTAAAATAATCAATAACATGCTATAAAAGTCTTTGTTCACTTATTTATGATAATATACATTTGATTAAATATTTTCATTATGTTTCTATGAATCTGCAGAGGTTGTTTTGACCAGGCAGTGGTCTGTGCTTGGTGAAAGGCTCTTTGTGGATCGAGACTACAGCAGCACACGTCCCAGATCCCAAAATCCACTGTTACATATAAAGCAGTGTTGAGTAGGGAGCATTAACAAAGGGCCTTGGCCTGTATTCACAAAACGTCCCAAAGTGCTGATCTAAGATCAGGTCACCCCTGTCCATATAATCGTATTCATTATGATCTAAAAATCACTCCTACTATGAGACACTTCCTGTGAACACGGGCCCTGGAGCCTGAGGCCTAGGACCCACCATAGTCTTTGGGGAGGGGGGCCTGTGCAGATGGGTGGACCATGGGCCTCTTCCGGGGCTCGTGAACTGGGCTCTGGTACTCAGAGGCAGGCTGGGCCTCCTCCTCCACCTCAGCAGTCTGCTCTTTAGTCATTCTGCTAGATGTTGCCAGGCCTGGAAAAGATGATGGATGACAAACATTCCTTGAGATGGCACTTCAAAACAAACAGCTCTATCGCAGGTTTCTCTGAACAGTTGTCATACGTCTGTGACTCAGCCAAGAGTCACATGAAGTAGTTGCTTATAAGAGTCTTGCTCCCATGACAGTCTATCTACTCTGGCAAGTCTATGCCTTGCAGATGCCCCTCTCAGAGCAGAGCTATGTTTGGCTCTAGGGCCTGTGAGAGATGGTCACTAGTGACTCACTGATAACTAAACTTACTGACAAGAGATGAGGAGACTCAGGGAGCAGGCAGACTAACAGGCAGGCTAATTTATTGTACCATCTCAGTGCATGCTAATGCTAAGTCTTAATGTCCATCATTGAACTGGACATAGCTAATGGGCTGAGCTATATTTTCCAAATAATATATACAGCAGCATATCTCGCACATCCGTCCTGACTATGAGAAATCAGGGATGCGTGTACTGTGCAGTATGTGTTGGACATTGTAGCACTCATTTCTGAAGTGCTGCTGAACAAACCATAAAACATCTATGTAAAAGCCCTATAGTATCAGTATTCCAACCCGAATGCAATTTTATATACAACACAATGGACCCTTTGGCCTATAACATTAATAGGCCTGACTGGATTTCCATCCTAATTTTTTTTTTCACACTCTCATCTAGGGTCAGAAAATAAGTTGTGTGTATGTGTTAATAAACACCCCTTTAGAACAGAACCAAGAACCACTATTTATCCCAACATTGAAATGGGAACAAAATCTATGATAGCGTATTCATTGGGTCTTTTTAGTCAAGTCCAAGGGTTTCTTCCTCCAAAGTCTGACTGCACTGTGAGCACACCACATGTAAAATGATTTAGCTGCCAAGTAATCTAATACACAGACTAAACTGTCCATCCATGCCTCTGCTAATCCTTTTGGATTTTGAAAGAAGTCCAGAGAGAGAGGAGAAAGAGAGAGGGCTCATCACACAATCAGTAAAAGCCTTATCCTATTGCGCAGCTGTGCTACTGTATCAATCTACCAACTCATTGTCCCAAGCACTATGGGGGCAAACAGTGAGGCAAAACAGAGGCCATACAGTGGTCTGTGCTTTATTCATTAAGCTTCGGGAAACTTCATTAACAGAGAGCGATTCTGCTGTTATACAGACATGTACTCAAAGCCAAATGAACAACCCACACGCAGGCAGATACCATCCCCCTGATACTCTACGAGTTGCCTGTTTCCTTCAGTTGCATCATATTGAGGGGGATTCCTATTCGTGTTTGGATATGGATACATAAGATGGATATGTAACGGATGTGAAATGGCTAGCTAGTTAGCGGGTACGCGCTAATAGCATTTCAATCAGTTACGTCATTGCTCTGAAACCTAGAAGTAGTGTTTCCCCAAAGGCCGCGGCCTTTGTGGAGCGATGGGTAACGACGCTTCGTGGGTGACTGTTGTTGATGTGTGCAGAGGGTCCCTGGTTCGAGCCCGGGTATTGGCGAGGGGACGGACTAAAGTTATACTGTTACAGATACATAGCCAAGATATATCATAGCCTGGATGATTTGGGAGCAACTGTCCCTGTGCAGTTTGTCACCTTACCTACAAGCTCCTACGTGTCTTTTATTTCTTCCGTTAATTATATACTTTCTTTACTGCTTCCCATGATTTGCTGCTGAATCAATAGCCACTGCAGAATGGGTGATAAAACACATTGCCTCACATCTCAAAAGGATTATGTTGAAATAAAGGGTTTCCATGATATAGCGTCCGATGACTGACAGATAACTATACCTGTGCAGTGCAATACCTGTCACCTATTATGACTACACTGCTAACAGAGTCCAGTAAAGGCAGCCATCATCGGCTCCTCTGAGTTGCCCTGCTCCTCCTAGTTCCTACCCCTGATCTGACAGTAGTGTGTTTCATGAATGAAGTCTCAGTCACAGACAGCATTTTCCCTGGTATAAATGTGATGTATAATTAGCATGAGCACATTATTTGTCTAATTAAATGAGTACTCTATACAACTAAGTCTTACGCAACAGTGCTCATATGAGTCAACAAGATGTTTACATTTTGGAGGCAAATACATTCAGATAGCAAAATAGGAGAAGAAAATGGTCCAACAAACTCGACAGATTTCTATATTCTACTCAATCCCTATTGTAATGGAATGATTAGCATTTGATCATTTGGCTGGGTCACAGTAATGACAAAAACAATAGGCCAGAGCTGTATTTTTGAGTCATTAACGATAAATAAAAACAACATATTAGTGTTGCAATGAGCAATAATGCAAATGTGCATATCACATCGCCCTACAACGTGCATGATAACAGAGCTTTTGACAAGCCTATATGAGAAAATGTGTCAATTCGTGACTTGTGCGTAGCAGAGGGCGTGTACAACGAGAAAAAAACGCCCCGTTGGCAAACAATGAGAAAAATGCCGAAGGAGGAATGTACACATGGCATGTGCAACTATTCATTTGATCTAATAGCAATTCGCTGACGTCTTATGTTTGCGCTTATATTATAAAATGGGCGCAAAAAAACATCTGCCCGTGAGATTTCACGGAACAGTGTTCCAGAGCATCTCCATCTTTCTAGGCTCCGTCTCAAGACAAACACACGGGCTGTGAAAAACACAGACGCAAATAAATCTAATCAAACGAAATATATCCAATAATTTGAATCGTATATGCATGAATGATATTCATCTTACCTCAAAACAAGCCTTGTCGATTATCTCAAGCTTTTCCTCGCGGTTCAGCTAGATGAGAACTGCAATGGTGCTGAAGATGCTGCTATACTGCTGCGAAGGTCTTTCTCTGTGCCTGCGTCACGTGCGTGAGCGCCCATGGACCACAACGTTGGCTACCATTGTGTGTCTTTCCTAGGCACACGAATTCGCCTAGATACCACAGTCAGAAAATTTGCTCTATCTTAATAATTCATAATTTTTATTTTATTTTTTAATTTAAGGTTAGGGTTAGATATAAGGTTACACAGCGTGGTTAAATTAATCATTTTTTTTTTTTTTGAAATATGCGGGGTTCATGACTTTGTGGCTGTGGTAAATAGTGACGATCATCTTCAATATGCCAAACGAAGCCATCATTATAAACACCCCCTACTCACATAAAATGAGTAAGCCTATATAGCCAAACATAAACGTATGAAAAGTAAATCAACACGAAATAGCCTGTCTGCACCTTGTTATATAACTCTACAGCCCACATTTAATCTGATAATAATTCTAGACATTGTTTTTTAGTCCCATATTATTTCACGGGATAGTGCATTTAATGGCTCTATGTTTATAACTAGTAATAGTTTAATAATGGTAAATTAACGACTAAGCCCATTACAATAGACACAAAGTTTGTCTGCAAAATATGAAGTAAATCCATCTTTAGTCGAGTGGAGGACAATGATAGACTACACTTTGGTATGTGAGGACAATGATAGCCTACACTTTGATATGTGAGGATACTGTTCATCGACTACAGCTTGGTCTTCAATAAGCTCATCACAAAGCTCACTGTCACGTGGGCTCCCTCTCTAGCTTCTAGGTCACCAGACAGCTCGTTATGGCGCACACATCACCTCCCTGATTTCCTTCCCTATATATGTCACTCCCCTTGGTTCCTTCCCCAGGTGTTATTGTTTCTGTTCCAGCATTAAGTCTGTGCGTTGTTCGTGTTTCTTGTTTTGTTTAGTTTTGCGTTTATTTATTAAAAACACTCACTCCCTGAACTCGCTTCCCGACTCTAAGCTCACATCGTTACACTCACGATCCTGGGACTGAACTCCTCCCTATGCAACTGGGTCCTGGACTTCCTGATGGGCCGCCCCCAGGTGGTGAAGGTAGGCAACACTACCTCCTCCACACTGATCCTTAACACGGGTCCCCATAAGGGTGCGTCCGCAGTCTCCTCCTGTACTCCCTGTATACCCCAGGAACTGCGTGGCCTCACACAGTTCCAACTCCATCATTAAGTTCGCTGACGACACGACAGTAGTAAGCCTGATTACCAACAACGACGAGACGGCCTACAGAGAGGAGGTAGGCACTCTGACGGTGCAGTGCCAGGTAAACAACATCTCCCTCAACGTCAGAAAAACAAAGGAGATGATTGTGGACTTCAGGAGGAACCAGGTTGGGCATGTCCCCACCCTCATCAACGAGGCCGCCATAGAGACAGTCAAAGAATGTCAAGTTCCTCGGCGTACACATATCTGATGAGCTGAAATGGTCAAAGCACACGAACACCATGGTGAAGAAGGCACGGCAGCGACTCTTCCACCTCAGGAGGCTGAAGAAATTTGACCAGTCCCCGAGGGCCCTCACAGTGTTCTACAGGAGCACCATCGAGACAATACTGTCGGGCTGCATCACGGCCTGGTACGGCAACTGCCTCTGACCGCAAGGCTCTACAGAGGGTGGTACGCTCAGCCGAACACACCATTGGGTGCTCACTGCCTGCCCTCCAGGACACCTACAACACCAGGTGTAGCACGAAGGCCAAGAAGATCATCAAGGACCTCAGCAACCCGAGCCATGGCCTGTTCTCCCCACTTCAATCACTCAGACACGAGCAGTATACGAGTATCATGGCACGAACTGTCAGATTGGCCAATAGCTTCTACCCCCAGACTATCAGGCTGCTGAATAGCCACTAGGCAGCAACCTGGTCTCTGTGTCCCCCTCCTGCCCCCCGGACTTCCTGCCCCCTCCCCCCACAAACATTTACCCTGCCCCCCCCCCATGGACATTTATCATTGTTACAGCTGTGAATATGTATATATTTATATTAAAAAATATATATACTACCGTTCAAAAGTTTGAGGTCACTTAGAAATGTCCTTGATTTTGAAAGAAAAGCACATTTTTTGTACATTAAAATAACACAAATTGATCAGAAATACAGTGTAGACATTGTTAATGTTGTAAATGACTATTGTAGCTGGAAACGGCAGATTTAAAAATATATATTTTTATGGAATATCGACATAGGCATACAGAGGCCCATTATCAGCAACCATCACTCCTGTGATCCAATGGCACGTTGTGTTAGCTAATCCAAGTTTATAATTTTAAAAGGCTAATTGATCATTAGAAAACCCTTTTGCAATTATGTTAGCTGTAACGGCTTTCTTCCTGGGGTGAAAGAGAGGACCAAAATGCAGCGTAGCCAGTGCTCAACATGTTTAATTAAACAATAACCATGAACACTTAACAAATAACAAAATAACAAACCGTGAAAACCGAGACAGTCCTATCTGGTGCAGAACAAACACTGAGACAGGAAACAAACACCCACAAAACACCAGTGAAACCCTGGCTGCCTTAGTATGATTCTCAATTAGAGACAAACGATACACACCTGTCTCTAATTGAGAATCATACCAGGCCGAACACAAAACCCCACATAGAAATAGAAAACATAGACTGCCCACCCAACACTCACGCCCTGACCAATAAAGACATATAAAACAAGAGAAAACAGGTCAGGAACGTGACATAACCCCCCCCTTAAGGTGCGAACTCCGGGCGCACCAGCACAAAGTCTAGGGGAGGGTCTGGGTGGGCATCTGACCACGGTGGTGGCTCAGGCTCTGGGCGAGGTCCCCACCCCACCATAGTCACTCCCCGCTTCCGTATCCCCCTCCCAATGACCACCCTCCAACTCAACCCACCTAAATGAAGGGGCAGCATCGGGATAAGGGCCAGCACCGGGATAAGGGGCAGCAGCTCCGGGATAAGGGGCAGCAGCTCCGGGATAAGGGGCAGCAGCTCCGGGATAAGGGGCAGCAGCTCCGGGATAAGGGGCAGCTCCGGACTGAGTGGCAGCTCCGGACTGAGTGGCAGCTCATGACTGGAGGGCAGCTCATGACTGGAGGGCAGCTCATGACTGGAGGGCAGCGCATGACTGGAGGGCAGCTCATGACTGGCGGCCGTCTCTGGCAGCTCCTGACTGGCGGGCGTCTCTGGCAGCTCCTGACTGGCGGGCGTCTCTGGCAGCTCCTGACTGGCGGGCGTCTCTGGCAGCTCCTGACTGGCGGGCGTCTCTGGCAGCTCCTGACTGGCGGGCGTCTCTGGCAGCTCCTGACTGGCGGGCGTCTCTGGCAGCTCCTGACTGGCGGGCGTCTCTGGCAGCTCCTGACTGGCTGGAGTCTCTGGCAGCTCCTGACTGACGGACGACTCAGACGGCGCCGGGCAGACGGACGGCTCAGACGGCGCCGGGCAGACGGACGGCTCAGACGGCGCCGGGCAGACGGACGGCTCAGACGGCGCCGGGCAGACGGAATGCTCAGACGGCGCCGGGCAGACGGAATGCTCAGACGGCGCCGGGCAGACGGAATGCTCAGACGGCGCCGGGCAGACGGATGGCTCAGACGGCGCCGGGCAGACGGATGGCTCAGACGGCGCCGGGCAGACGGATGGCTCAGACGGCGCCGGGCAGACGGATGGCTCAGACGGCGCCGGGCAGACGGATGGCTCAGACGGCGCCGGGCAGACGGATGGCTCAGACGGCGCCGGGCAGACGGATGGCTCAGACGGCGCCGGGCAGACGGATGGCTCAGACGGCGCCGGGCAGACGGATGGCTCAGACGGCGCCGGGCAGACGGATGGCTCAGACGGCGCTGGGCAGACGGATGGCTCGATGGCGCTGGGCAGACGGATGGCTCAGACGGCGCTGGGAAGGCGGACGGCTCAGACGGCGCTGGGAAGGCAGATGGCTCAGACGGCGCTGGGCAGACGGATGGCTCAGACGGCGCTGGGCAGACGGGCAGTTCAGGCACCGCTGGGCAGACGGGCAGTTCAGGCACCGCTGGGCAGACGGGCAGTTCAGGCACCGCTGGGCAGACGGCAGACTCTGGCTGGCTGAGACGCACTATAGGCCTGATGCGTGGTGCCGGAACTGGAGGTACCGGGCTGAGGGCACGCACCTCAGGGCGAGTGCGGGGAGGAGGAACAGGGCTCTGGCGATGCACTGGAAGCCTGGTGCGTGGTGTAGGCACTGGTGGCACTGGGCTGGGGCGGGAAGGTGGCGCCGGATATACCGGACCGTGAAGGAGGACACGCGCTCTTGAGCACCGAGCCTCTCCAACCTTACCAGGTTGAATGGTCCCCGTAGCCCTGCCAGTGCGGCGAGGTGGAACAACCCGCACTGGGCTATGCAGGCGAACCGGGGACACCACCTGTAAGGCTGGTGCCATGTACGCCGGCCCGAGGAGACGTACTGGAGGCCAGATACGTTGGGCCGGCTTCATGACATCCAGCTCGATGCCCAACCTAGCCCTCCCAGTGCGGCAAGGTGGAATAGCCTGGGCTAAGCACGCATACTGGGGACACCGTGCGCTTTACCGCATAACACGGTGTCTGACCAGTACGACGCCCTCTCACTCCACGGTAAGCCCGGGGAGTTGGCTCAGGTATCCAACCCGGCTTCGCCACACTCCCCTTTAGCCCCCCCCCCCAAGAAATTTTTGGGTGAGCCTCTCGGGCTTCCAGCCTCTCTTACGTGCTGCCTCCTCAATCCACCGCTCCTGGGCTGTGGCTGCCTCCTTCTCCCGAGAGCGGCGATTCTCTCCAACCCTTCCCCAGGGTCCTTTTCCGTCCATGATCTCCCACGACCATTCCTCCTGTGTCCAGTAGTCCTGTGTACTGGGCCGCTGCTGCTCCCCGTTGCTACGCTGCTTGGTCCGGGTTTGGTGGGTGATTCTGTAACGGCTTTCTTCCTGGTGTGAAAGAGAGGACCAAAATGCAGCGTAGCCAGTGCTCAACATGTTTAATTAAACAATAACCATGAACACTTAACAAATAACAAAATAACAAACCGTGAAAACCGAGACAGTCCTATCTGGTGCAGAACAAACACTGAGACAGGAAACAAACACCCACAAAACACCAGTGAAACCCTGGCTGCCTTAGTATGACTCTCAATTAGAGACAAACGATACACACCTGTCTCTAATTGAGAATCATACCAGGCCGAACACAAAACCCCACATAGAAATAGAAAACATAGACTGCCCACCCAACACTCACGCCCTGACCAATAAAGACATATAAAACAAGAGAAAACAGGTCAGGAACGTGACATTAGCACAGCTGAAAACTGTTGTTTTGATTGAAGAAGCAATTAAACTGGCCTTCTTTAGACTTGTTGAGTATCTGGAGCATCAACATTTGTGGGTTCGATTACAGGCTCAAAACGGCTAGAAACAAAGACCTTTCTTCTGAAACTCGTCAGTCTATTCTGGTTCTGAGAAATTTAGGCTATTCCATGCGAGAAATTGCCAAGAAGCTGAAGATCTCGTACAACGCTGTGTACTGCTCCCTTCACAGAACAGCACAAACTGGCTCTAACCAGAATAGAAAGAGGAGTGGGAGGCCCCGGTGCAAAACTGAGCAAGAGGACAAGTACATTAGAGTGTCTAGTGTGAGAAACAGACGCCCCACAAGTCCTCAACTGACAGCTTCATTAAATAGTACACGCAAAACACCATTCTCAACGTCAACAGTGAAGAGGCAACTCCGGGATGCTGGCCTTCTAGGCAGAGTTGTAAAGAAAAAGCTATATCTCAGACTGGCCAATAAAAGTAAAAGATTAATATGGGAAAAGAACACAGACACTGGACAGAGGAACTCTGCCTAGAAGGCCAGCATCCTGGAGTCGCCTCTTCACTGTTGACGTTGAGACTGGTGTTTTGTGGGTACTATTTAATTGTCTACACTGTATTTCTGATAAATTTGATGTTATTTTAAAAGGACATTTCTAAGTGACCCCAAACTTTTGAACGGTAGTTCTTCCATGGCCTGCATACTCACTAGACATCACCCATTGAGCAAGTTTGGGATGCTCTGAACTGACATGTACAACAGCGTGTTCCAGTTCCTGCCAATATCCAACTTCGCACAGCCATTGAAGAGTGGGACAACATTCCACAGGCCACAATCAACAGCCTGATCAACTATGTGAAGGAGATGTGCCGTGCAGCATGAGGCAAATGGTGGTCACGCCAGATACTGATTGGTTTTCTGATCCACGCTCCTACTTTTTTTTAAAGATATCTGTGATCAACAGATACATATCTGTTGGAGCCAATTTGGGTGTATCTTATATTATTGTAATATTTGGGCAATTACACTCCAGATCACTAGGTGAAGATAAATGGTGGTGGTAGACACACATCAAGTGATCTATAAACACACAGGTGTTTAAACGTATGGTGGGTGTTTGGTTGGGGGAGAGCTCACGGTTCCTACAGCAATCAAACCAATGCAAAGAAACAAGATACAAACGATTGCTACAGTCAACTCTACGGATCAAAAGGAATTTATTTATTTTATTTATTTAACCGTTATTTTACCAGGTATTTTACACATTCTCATTTGCAGCAACGACCTGGGGAATAGTTACAGGGGAGAGGAGGGGGATGAATGAGCCAATTGTAAACTGGGGATTATTAGGTGACCATGATGGTTTGAGGGCCAGATTGGGAATTTAGCCAGGACACCGGGGTTAACACCCCTACTCTTACGATAAGTGCCATGGGATCTTTAATGACCTCAGAGAGTCAGGACACCCGTTTAACATCCCATCCGAAAGACGGCACCCTATACAGGGCAGTGTCCCCAATCACTGCCCTGGGGCATTGGGATATTTTTTAGACCAGAGGAAAGAGTGCCTCCTACTGGCCCTCCAACACCACTTCCAGCAGCATCTGGTCTCCCATCCAGGGACTGACCAGGACCAACCCTGCTTAGCTTCAGAAGCAAGCCAGCAGTGGTATGCAGGGTGGTATGCTGCTGAATTAATTCAAGGTACCTACTATTGCTAAGTTTGAGGCGCGTAAAGAACAAGTCTAATTGCTACCATTCACTCACCTAATGACAGCTATATAGAAATCTTAATTTCTTCTGAAGCAAATTGTCACAACAAAAGTAAGGACCTATTCTCCAAACAAATGATTGGTGTTCATTGGATTTGGATGTTAATGTACCACTGGACTTCCGAAACGTTTTCATTGATTGAATGTTTGAAAACGCCAACTCACAAAGTAGAATGCCAATGGAGCCAAAGGCAAGACACGAGAATACAACCTGTGGGAGTACCTTTTTCATTGTCTATTGTATATGCCTACGTTCTAAACAAAATTTGGTTACTACTGGGTTGCTGCAAGTGAATACAGGGGCTGATTGCCTTTGATTCTGAATATTGGAATGGGGGGGGGAAATGTGCTTGTTGTGGATTGCAATCAAAGCCAATTGAAAGTTCAATCCTTTGGCGTACTTGTGATTAATCCATTGAAGAGTTGTCTATGAGTTCTGACGTCCTTACTTCATCACGTGTCATGTTCCGGAAGGGATTCATTAGAAGTCTATATTGAAATAGATATGGATAAAAAAGTAACTTCTCTTGTTACTACCGCTGCTGCTGTTTTATCTGCTGCTCAAGATTCTGAAAAAGTTCATGGTAAAGGTACTCAGCAGGAAGGTCTGATTTTTCCATTATTAAAACATGACCCAGATGGGAGGCCCCTTACACTTCAATGTTGTGATGCAAAACTACTAGCAAAATGCATAGCATTCAGAATTAAAAGGGTTTTACCAAGTATTGTTCATCCTGATCAGACAGGTTTTTTTTACATGGACAATACATTGGAGATAATATACGACAACTACTAGAAATAATAGAACATCATGAAACATATAAGAAGCCAGGAATGGTATTTATAGCGGATTTTGAAAAGGCATTTGATAAAGTAAGACTGGATTTTATTTATAAATGCCTGGACTTTTTCAATTTTGGTATTTCTCTTATAAAATGGGTCAAAATAATGTATGGCAACCCCAGGTGTAAAATAGTAAATAATGGCTACTTCTCAGAGTTTTGAATTGTCAAGAGGAGTTAAACACGGGTGTCCGCTGTCACCATATCTATTCGTTATGGCCATCGAAATGCTAGCTATTAAAATCAGATCCAATAACAACATTAGAGGATTAGAAATCCAAGGCTTTAAAACAAAGGTGTCCATGTATGCCGATGACTCAAGTTTTATATTAAGTCCGCAAGCTAGATCCCTGCAATGTCTCATTGAAGATCTAGACAACTTTTCTGTACTCTCTGGACTAAAACCTAATTATGAAGTGTACAATATTACGTATTAGATCCTTAAAAAATACAACTTTTACATTACCCTGCAGTTTACCTATGAAATGGTGGTGGTGAAGTAGACATACTCGGTATTCATATCACAAAATATTTAAATAAGCTCTCCATAATGAATTTCAATAGAAAACGTAGACAAGATCCTGCAACCATGGAGAGTTAATACCAGTCTATTTATGGAAAAATTGCCCTGATTAACTCCTTAGTCATATCTCAGTTTACTCACTTACTTATGGCACTGCCTACTCCTGATGATTTGTATTTCAAATCATTTGAGCAAAAATATTTTGCTTTATCTGGGACGCTAAACCAGACAAAATAAAACGTCTATATAACCTATCTATATAATGAATATGAATTGGGTGGGTTGAGATTATTAAACATAAAAGCACTAAACCTCTCTCTAAAAGCTTCACTCATTCAAAAGTTTTATTTGAACCCTAAATGGTTCTCAAGTAGATTACTAAGAAACGCTCATCCATTGTTTAAAAATGGCCTTTTTGACTTTGTGCAGATTGCCATGTCTCATTTTCGATTAATTGAAAATTATACTTTTTTCAAAGTAACTCTCTTTTTCAAACAAGCATTGCAGAGCTGGCTACAATTCCAATTTCATCCCCCTGAAAAGATAGAACAAATATTACAACAAATTGTCATGTTTTGTCTTTGATCATCATGTCTTGTCCCTGTGCTTCCCTCTGCTGGTCTTATTAGGTTCTTTCCCTCTTTCTATTTCTCTCTCTCTATCGTTCCGTTCTTGCTCCCAGCTGTTTCTCATTCTCCTAACGACCTTATTTACTCTTTCACACCTGTCCCCTATTTTGCCCTCTGATTTGAGTCCCTATTTCTCCCTCTGTTTTCCGCTTCTGTCTTTGTCGGATTCTTGTTTGAGGTTAGCTGCTCTGTGTCCTTGTTCCGCCCTGTTGTGTTTTTGCATTTGTCAGATGCTGCGTGTGAGCAGGTGTCTATGTCCGCTACGGTCTGTGCCTTCCTGAAGCGACCTGCAGTCTGTGGTCGCGTCTCCAGTCGTTCCTCTCTACTGACAAGAGGTTTTCAGTTTCCTGTTTTGGATTACCTTTGATAATATCCAGGAACATCATTGTTTGTTTAAAACTGGAATAAAGACTCTGTTTCTATTACGTCGCTTTTGGGTCCTCCTTCATCAGCATAACACAAATGTTATGGCTGAACTCAAATGTGCTGGTTGACAAAATACCTGTATTTATGGGAAAGATGTGTGAAAAGGGTATTTTGTTCTTAAATGATATTGTAAATTGGAATGGTAAAGTTATGTCCTTCATGGAGTTATCAGAATTGTATAGAAAGGTCTGCTCAATCCAAGAGTACAACCAATTGATTACAGCATTACCCTAAAAATAGAGGAGGCAGGTGGCAGTGGGAGGAGGTAGGGAACTGGTCTGTCTGCCCAATATAAAGGATCAAAACTGGCGGAGGAATAGAAATAGCATAAATAGGAAAGTATTCCAGTTTCATTTGAGGACCAGGATGTTGACAACTGTGCCATACAGATTTCAAAATAGTTGGGAAGAGATTTTTGATGTACCGATTCCATGGTACAGGGTGTATGAGTTGATATATAAAACAACGCGAGATTCAAGACTTTGTGCTTTTCAGCTAAAATGATTATATAGATTATATAGATGTGATTATATAGATTATATAGATGTGCCGAGTTTGAAGAGAAAGTTGAAAATAAATTAGAAGTATCATGAAGAATACACAGCTTTTCTAACTGATGTTATTGACAAAGGGTATGCTGAGGTTGTGCCAGATCATTAGTTTAACCACAACGATGGTAAGAATTCCACATCATGGCGTGTACCACCCAAAAATAAATGCTTGAGAGTGGTGTTTGACTGTGGGTCAGTTTTTCAGCAGAACATCCCTGAACAGCCAACTGCTACAAGGTTCAGACCGCCACAAATACTCTCCTTGGAGTCCTGACGAGGTTCAGAGAGGAACCTGTTGCTTTAATGGCAGACATACAAGCCATGTTCCACCAAGTGGAAGTGTCGGAGACTTTAAGTTTTTTGTGGTGGCCCGATGGAAATTTTACACAGGACCCAGTGGAGAACAGGATGCCGGTGCATTTGTTTGGAGCGACATCGTCACCAAGCTGCTCAAACTACGCTCTGAAGAAGACTGCTGAGGACAACAGGACTCTCTTTGCGACTGATGTGTTTGATACCGTGCTTTATCATTTATTTGTGGATGATTGTCTGAAATCCCTACCTTAAGAAGAAGCCATGCAGATGGTAAAGGATCTTACTGCTAAAGTGGATTACCAATAGCCATGCGTTGTTGGCATCTATTCCCGAGGAAAGAAGATCCAAAGCGACCAGAGAGCTGCGTTTGGATAAAGATGACTTACCAGTGGAAAGGGCTCTGGGATTGCGCTGGTGTGTTGAGACTGACACGTTCCAATTCAAGACCTCTTGTTGAAACGCCCATATACAAGATGTGGCGTCTTGTCGGTGGTCAGCTCAATATACGACAACTTGGGCTTTCTATCTCAGTTTACGCTTTCTCAAACTATTGCTATAGGAGTTGTGTAGCAGGAACATCAGCTGGGATAACAACATACACCAATCTGTCTCACAGCAATGGCAAGAATGGATGTCGGATTTAGGGAAAGTGGCAGAACTCAAGATGAAAAGGTGCATCAAGCCCGAAGACTTTGGGAAGCCAGAGCATGCAGAATTGCATCACTTTTCAGATGCCAGTAAGTATGGTTATGGAACTGTAGCTTAATGCTGGTAAACAAGAAACAAGTACATATTTTATTCATGCTGGGAAAAGCGAGGGTTTCTCCCTTGAAGCAGACTACCATTCCTAGGCTTGAGCTCACGGCCGCTGTGTTGGCAGTTAGAGTTGATAGAATGTTGAGGAAAGGGCTGTCACTTCAACTGGGACAGTCAAGTTTTTGGATGAACAGCATGACAATATTGAAGTACATTGAAAGTGAGAAGAGACAATTTCACACCTTTCGTGGCAAACCAAGTAGCAGCCATAAGAGAAGCCACAGAAGTCTCTCAGTGGAGATATATCAGCATCAAGTAGAATCCTGCTGATGAGGCCTCCAGAGGTTTGTCGTCTGACATCTTTTTGGCTTGTAAAAGATGAATAGAGGGCTCAGACTTTCTCTTGAAGTCAGAGAAAGAATGGCCAAAGCTGGCCTTGGATCCCACTCCAATCTCATCAGGTGATCCAGAGATAAACGTGACCTGACGGTGAACTTTGTTGTTATGAAGAACTCTGAGAGTGCAACTAATCTACTTTTCAGATTGGAGTCATTGCAAAGCCTTTTAAACTCAGAGATGCTCTTCTAGAGCTCAGAAGAAGAGTAAAGAAATACTGCCCTCTGCGGATGACTCCCAAGTACAGTCAGTGGAAGTAGGAACTGAGATGGTGTTCAGAGCTGCATTCGGTGGTTAACTATTGACTACAGATTTCTCAAGGGTTGAAACCTCAATCATCCGTTTCAGTCAGAGGGAACAATTTGCTGCTGAAATATCTGCATTGGAAAACTGAACATGTGGTATAAAAGGAAACTGACATCTTCAAACTATGCTGGAAGATGGCTTGTTAAGGGTAGGAGGCAGACTCGGGAAGAGGGCCATGCCTGAAGAGGTGAAGCACCCAGTTATATTGTCAAAACATCAACATGTACCAAAACTTATCTTACAAATCATTCACACGCTGCTGGGAGATGCTGGATGGACACACGCTGCTGGGAGATGCTGGATGGAACCACATGTTACGGTATCTACACATATAAAGAAGTATTGGATCACAAGTTCCAACTCTGCCTCCAGAAAAGTTATTTCTGATTGTGTGGTCTGTCACTGTCATCAAGGGAAGGTTGGTGAACAGAAGATGACAGTTTTGCTGGTTTGCATCATGGTGGAGTGTGGGAGCATCTTATTCGTCCAGTGAGGAAAGTGCTCTACTAAATTCATACCATTTTGTGTGAAGCAGCGGCAATTCTGAACGACTGTCCCATCACAAAACTCTCCGATGATCCAAATGATTTGATGCACTCACTCCAAACCACCTAATGCTTTTGAAGGGGAAAACCACTTCTTGCTCCTGGACTATTTCAATACTGTGATCTCTACCCCAGAAGGAGGTGGAGACAAGTTCAGTACTTGGGTAATCTATTCTGGAAACGATGGGTGAAAGAGTACCTACCATTGTTACAAGAAAGACAGAAGTGGAACAAACATAAGAGATGTTTTTCTGTGAGAGATCTAGTCATCATGAATCCTACTGCTCCAAGAGGTATGTGGCTGATGGGAAAGGTGTTGGAAACCTACCCTGACAAGAAGGGTCTGGTCCGGTCTGTGAGACTGAAAACTAGAACAGGAGAACTGGACAGACCTGTTACCAAGATCTGTCTACTCCAACCGGGTACAGATGGACCTGTGAAGAACTCTGACCAACAGAAGTGAAGGAAGATTTTGGGTAATTGTTGGTTGCAATTAGGGGCCGGAGTGTTGGAGCCAATTTGGGTGTATCTTTATATTGTGGTAATATTTGGGCAATTACACTCCAGAACATTAGGTGAAGATAAATGGTGGTGGTAAACACACATTAGGTGATCTATAAACACACTTGGTGGGTGTGTGGGTGGTGGGAGAGATCACGGTTCCTACCGCAATCAAACCAATGCCAGAAAACGCAAGAAACAAAGGATTGCTACAGTCAACTCTATGGATCAACATTCATTAATTCAAGGTAACCACGAAGTTTGAGGCGCGTAAAGAACAAGTCTAATTGCTACCATCCACTCACCTAGTGACATTGGCTACGTAGGTTTTTCCAAAGCAAATTGTCATATTCCCAGTCGTGTGAAATCTATAGATTATGGCCTAGTGAATTCATATCAATTGACTGATTTCCTTATATGAACTGTAACTCAGTAAAATCATTGAATTTGTTGCATGTTACATTCTATTTTTGTTCAGTGTAAATTTGACATGACTTCAACTTCTAACCACAGGCAGAGCTTTCCAATAGTGTGCAACTGCTGTCCACAATTCGGGGCATTCCCGCAATTCGGGGCATTGCCACAACATCTTCATGCTTGTGTGACACTTTTGAATGTGGGTCAAAAAGGAAATAAAAGTATTATCAGAGTAGAAGGTTCTGCCCCTACTTTGTAATCCATAACGCACTGTAGGGCGTCGGAGCATCTGTAATATGATTCCACCTTATTCCTATATTGTTGTTTTGCTAGTTTGGTGACTCTGCGGAGGTTATAGAGGGACTGCTTGTACTTGTTCCTGTCCTCAGCTGTAGCCTTAGGGTTGTCTGTGATAGCCCTGTGTGCGGTAGCTCTGTCCTTTAGTTTCGCGCAAACCTCTGTTAATCCAGGGGATGGTGATAGTTTCACATTTTAATGTTACATGGACAAGTTGTAACGGTTTTCTTCCATAGGTGAAGGAGAGGACCAAAACGCAGCGCGGCTAGTGTTCAACATGATTTAATAAAGAATATATTAGAACACTACAAACAACAAAACAAGAAATGTGAAAACCGAAACAGTCCTATCTGGTGCAGAACACAAAGACAGAAGACAACCACCCACAATCCCCAACACAAAACAAGCCACCTACATATGATTCTCAATCAGGGACAACGATTGACAGCTGCTTCTGATTGAGAACCATATTAGGCTGAACACAGAAACAGACAAACTAGACACACAACATAGAATGCCCACCCAGCTCACGTCCTGACCAACACTAAAACAAGCAAAACACATAAGCACTATTGTCAGGACGTGACAGTACCCCCCTCCTGAGGTGCGTACTCCGAACGCACCCCTAAAACTCAAGGGGAGGGTCTGGGTGGACATCTGTCCGCGGTGGCGGCTCCGGCGCAGGACGAGGACACCACTCCACCATTGTCTTTGTCCCCCTCCTTAGTGTCCTTTGAGTTGCGACCCTCGCCCCTGATCCTAGTCTAGGAACCTTCACAAAGGTCCCTCCTAGATTTAGGAGACAGCTCAGGACAGAGAGGTAGCTTAGGACAGAGAGGTAGCTCAGGACAGAGAGGTAGCTCAGGACAGAGAGGTAGCTCAGGACAGAGAGGTAGCTCAGGACAGAGGGGCAACTCAGGACAGAGGGGCAACTCAGGACAGAGGGGCAACTCAGGACAGAGGGGCAGCTCCGGACAGAGAGGATGCTCCGGACAGAGAGGCAGCTCCGGACAGAGAGGCAGCTCCGGACTAATGGCAGCTCCGGGCTGAGGGGCAGCTCCGGGCTGAGGGGCAGCTCATGACTGGGGGGCAGCTCATGACTGGAGGGCGGCTCATGACTGGAGGGCGGCTCATGACTGGAGGGCGGCTCTGGCAGCTCCTGACTGGCTGGCGTCTCTGGCGGCTCCTGACTGGCTGGCGTCTCTGGCGGCTCCTGACTGGCTGGCGTCTCTGGCGGCTCCTGACTGGCTGGCGGCTCTGGCGGCTCCTGACTGGCTGGCGGCTCTGGCGGCTTCTGACTGACGGACGGCTCTGGCGGCTCCTGACTGACGGACGGCTCTGGCGGCTCCTGACTGACGGGCGACTCTAGCGGCTCCTGACTGACGGGCGGCTCAGACGGCGCTGGGCAGACGGATGGCTCAGACGGCGCTGGGCAGACGGATGGCTCAGACGGCGCTGGGCAGGCAGGCAGTGCAGACGGCGCTGGGCAGGCAGGCAGTGCAAACGGCGCTGAGCAGAGGAGCAGTGCAGACGGCGTTGGACAGACGGCCGACTCTGACCTGCTGAGGCGCACAGTAGGCCTGGTGCGTGGTACCAGCACTGGAGGTACTGGGTTGGAGACACGCACCATAGGGAGAGTGCGTGGAGGAGGAACAGAGTTCTGGAGACGCACAGGAAGCCTGGTGCGTGGTATAGGCACTGGTGGTACTGGACTGGGGCGGGAAGGTGGCCCGGATATACCGGACCGTGAAGACGTACAGGAGCATATAAAGCACAGAGCCTGCCCAACCTTACCTGGTTTAATGCTCCCCGTAGCCACGCCAGTGCGGCAACGTGGAATAGCCCGCACTGGGCTGTGCTGGCGAACCGGGGACACCATACGTAAGGCTGGTGCCATGTATGCCTGCCCGAGGAGACGTACTGGAGGCCAGATACGTTGAGCCGGCTTCATGGCACCTGGCTCGATGCCCACTCTAGCCCGGCCGATACGTGGAGCTGGAATGTACCGCACCGGGCTAAGCACACGTACAGGAGACTCCGTGCGCTCTTCCGCACAACACGGTGTCTGCCCGTACTCTCGCTCTCCACGGTAAGCCCGGGAAGTTGGCGCAGGTCTCCTACCTGACTTCGCCACACTCCCCTTTACCCCCCCCCCCCCCAAGATTTTTTTGGGGTGAGCCTCTCAGGCTTCCGTGCTAGCTGCGTCCTTCATAACGCCGGTTCCTCTCTCCGGTTGCCTCTGCTCTCCTAACTGCCTCCAGCTTTTCCCATGGGAGGCGATCCTTTCCAGCCAGGATCTCCTCCCATGTGTAGCAACCCTTGCTGTCCAAAACGTCCTCCCATGTCCATTTCTCCTTTCTCTGCTCTTGCTGCCGCTGCTTGTTACCCCGCTGCTTGGTCCTCGGTTGTTGGGTGGTTCTGTAACGGTTTTCTTCCATAGGTGAAGGAGAGGACCAAAACGCAGCGCGGCTAGTGTTCAACATGATTTAATAAAGAATATATTAGAACACTACAAACAACAAAACAAGAAATGTGAAAACCGAAACAGTCCTATCTGGTGCAGAACACAAAGACAGAAGACAACCACCCACAATCCCCAACACAAAACAAGCCACCTACATATGATTCTCAATCAGGGACAACGATTGACAGCTGCCTCTGATTGAGAACCATATTAGGCTGAACACAGAAACAGACAAACTAGACACACAACATAGAATGCCCACCCAGCTTACGTCCTGACCAATACTAAAACAAGCAAAACACATAAGCACTATGGTCAGGACGTGACACAAGTACAGTGAAATGCCTTTCCTGCAAGCTCTAACCCCAGCAATGCAGTAATCAATAACAATGTAATACTAAAAATAACAAGGTAGAACAAAAACAGTCCGTTTAAATGTATGTGTGTGCAAATGATGGAGTGAGAGTTTGTGTGTGTAAGTGTGTAGGGCCCTGTGAGTGTGCATAGAGACAGTGGTAAGAATAAAACAGAAGGGTCATATTTGTCCTTGTAGCCATTTTGTTAGCTATTTAGCTGTCTTATGGCACGAAGCTGTTCAGGAGCCTGTTGATATCAGACTTTATGCACCAGTACCGCTTGCCATGCGGAAGCAGAGAGAAGTGTCCAAGGCTTTTGAGCATCTGAGGGTCCATGCCAAACCTTTTCAACCTCCTGAGAGGGAAGAGGCACTGCCTCGGCTTCTTCACGACTGAGCGTGTGTGGACCATTTCAAGTCTTTAGTGATTTGGACACCAACAAACTTTGAAGCTCTCGACCCGCTCCACTGCAGCCCTGTCGATGTGGATGGGGGCGTGCTCACCCCCCACCATTTCCTGTAGTCCATGATCAACTCCTTGGTCTTACTGACGGGGAGGGAGAGGTTGTTGTTCCGGCACCACACTGCCAGGTCACCGACCTCCTCCCTGTAGGCTGTCTCATCGTCGCCGGTGATCAGACCTACCACTGTCATCAGCAAACGTGATGATGGTGTTGGAGTTGTGCATGGCCACGCAATTGTGGGTCAACAGGGAGTACAGGGGGGGACTAAGCACACACCCCTGTGGGGACCCCGTGTTGAGGGTCAGCGTGTTCGGCTCGTCGGGAAATCGAGGATCCAGTTGCAGAGGGAGGTGTTCAGTTCCAGTGTCCTAAGCTTGGTGACTGGCGTGGGTGACTAGCGTGGAGGGGACAATGGTGTTAAACGCTGAGCCTTATTCATCTATTCTAGGTGGGTGAGGGCAGTGTGGAGCGCAATTGAGATTGCGTCGTCTATGGGTCTGTTGGGGCAGTATACAAATTGGAGTGGGTCTATGGTGTCTAGGATGATGGAGTTGATGTGTGCCATAGCCAGCCTCTCAAAGCACTTCATGTGCTACAGGGCGGTAGTCATTGTGGCATGAAGCCTTAGAGTTCTTGGGAACAGGAATGATGGTGGTCATCTTAAAATGTGGGGATAACAGACTGTGATATCAGGAGGTTGAAAATTACAGTAAATATGCCTGCCAGCTGTTCTGCGCATTCTCTGACTAAGCACCCTGGAATACCATCGGGCTTTGAGGGTGTTCACCTGATTAAAGACTTTACTCACATCACATTAGTACTTTTCCCACCACTGCTGTGGGGACATCGCCGATGCATTTCAAATCAAATCAAACTTTATTTTGTCTCCTGCGCCAAATACAACATGTGTAGTCCTTAACGTGAAATGCTTACTTAACCAACAGTGCAGTTCAAGAAAGTGAAGAAAATATTTACCAAATAAACAAAAAATTATAAAAAGTAACACAATAATATAACAATAACGAGGCTATATACAGGGGGTACCGGTACCGAGTCAATGTGCGGGGGTACAGGTTAGTCAAGGTAATTTGTAGGTAGTTGTGAAGTAATTATGCATAGATAATAAACAGCAAATAACAGCAGTGTAAAAAACAAATTGGGGGGGGGGGGGGGTTGTCAATGTAAATAATCCGGTGACCATTTGATTAATTGTTCAGCAGTCTTATGGCTTGGAGGTAGAAGCTGTTAAGGAGCCCTTTGGTCCTAGACTTGGCACTCCAGTACTGCTTGCCGTGCACTAGCAGAGAAAACTGTCTATGACTTGGGTGACGGAGTCTCTGACAATGTTTTGGGCTTTCCTCTGACACTGCCTAGTATACAGGTCCTGGATGGCAGGAAGCTTGGCCCCAGTGATGTACTGGGCCGTATGCACTACCCTCTGTAGTGCCTTACGGTCAGATGCCGAGCAGTTACCATACCAGGCGGTGATGCAACCGGTCAGGATGCTCTCGATGGTGCAGCTGTAGAACTTTTTGAGGATCTGGGGAGCCATGCCATGTCTCCTGAGGGGGAAAATGTGTTGTCGTGGCCTCTTCACGACTGTCTTGGTGTGTTTGGACCATGATAGTTTGTTGGTGACGTGGACACCAAGTAACTTGAAACTCTCGACCTGAGACTCCACTACAGCCCCTTCGATGTTAATGGGGGACTGTTCAGTCCGCCTTTTCCTGTAGTCCACAATCATCTACTTTGTCTTGATCACGTTGCAGGACCAGATAGGGGTAAAGCAGTAGTAGAATAGGGTGGTGGGTTTGAATGAGTGTAGGGTTAGATGGAAGACAATTTATAGTTTTTTTCCCCTTTCGCCTTTTTGTGGCTCAAAGTATAATGGGTTAATACCCTAGACTAGTTGGTGTCGGTACTGCAACATACACTGAGTGTACAAAACATTAGGAATGCCTTCCTAATATTGAGTTGCACCCCCAGTTTAATTTTGTCAGGGCATGGATCCACAGGAATGCTGGCCCATGTTGACTCCAATGCTTCCCACAGTTGTGTCAAATTGGCTGGATGTATTTTGGGTGGTGGACCACTCTTCATATACACAGAAACTGTTGAGCATGAAAAACCAAATCGCATTGCAGTTCTTGACACACTCAATCTGGTGCGCCTGGTACCGACTACCATACCCCGTTCAAAGGCACTTAAATATTTTGTCTTGCCCATTCACCCTCTCAATGGCACACATACACAATCCATGTCTCAAGTCTCAAAAATCGTTCTTTAACCTGTCTCCTCCCCTTCATCTACGCTGATTGAAGTGGATTTAACAGGTGACCTCAATAAGGGATCATAGCTTTCACCTGGTCAGTCCATGTAATGGAAACGTTTTGTACACTCAGTGTATTTGGATGCCAACCACCATAAAACCTAATCCAAGAAGAACATTGAGCCATTAAATGTACTACCAGTGAAATAATATGGGACTAAAAACAATGCCTACAATGAATATTATTTGATAGACTAGAAGTTTGGTAATGTTTAGGCTGTTACAAATGATATAAGTGGATTCTGTCAACTTTGAGAAAAACGATTTAGTTGAACCTGTTGCTCATGAGCGTATCTGCCATCACTATAATGTTCCCACCTAATCTAGATTTACATTTTAGTAATTTAAAAGATCTCTTCTTCTTTAATCATTGAGGACATGTATTTCCATTAAGGGCATTTGTATATCTGGCCCGCGTTACCCTGTTGTGGGAGTTTAAATCGGGTGAAAGGTGATTGCAAAGGTGATGTAGTTAACCACGTGGAGTAATGAGCAGGCTTCTGTGATTTCACATGCGAAAGTGATTACTTTTGATAAACGCGTTGTCTTCCCGATTGAAATTAGTTCGAATGTTCTAACATGTGTTTTTTATGGAGATGAGACGATGCACCTAGCTGCCTTCTTGACAACATGACCGAGCGGCGCATAGAACTATTTGATTTGAGAAAGGTGCTCCTCCCTCCCCGCTTTCGTTCGATTACGTGCCGGGCCATTGCCAGGTTCAAACCGGTCCATCTTAATATAACGCCCCCAGTATTAGCGCTGTCACTCGGCTTTCTTGTCATATATAGGAACATCCCTGATGAAACTCACAATTGTGCAACTTCAACCCACTTTTTGCAGTAGAAGGCTCTGACCCGGTACAGAACTTGGAGGGGCAAATAAAGCTTTCCGATATCAGTTTTTCTGTTATTAACTCCGTAGCCGATCATTGTCCTCGACTCTACTGAAGATGGATGCACTTCATATTTTGCAGACAAACTTTGTGTCTATTGTAATCGGCTTTGTCGTTATTCTTTTACTGTGGATGAATCGAGGCAAACAATGCAACTCGCGTTTGCCTCCTGGTCCTGCACCGATTCCTCTGCTCGGTAACTCGTTACGAATGGATGTGAAAGCGCCATACAAGCTCTACATGGAGGTCAGTCAAATACTTGAGCTAGATCAGTGTGCAAGGTTATGTCAAAGACATAGAATAAGGGTGTAGAATGAGATATACATTTAATTACTTTTCAACAGAACTTGGCAAAAATGCTTTATTTTCATTCATACAAGCTAAATGTAGGCTAGATTATTATTGTTTTACATTATTTTCTGTGTTGGTTATTGTAGCAACAAAGCAGTTCAGTATTTTCATGTGACTGCTTAGTTACCAGCCTACTGTACATTTTTATTGAATTGCCCCTCTTGTTTCAATATTCATCCAAAGTTTACTACATGCATGTATTTGAGAACTGAAAAAGTGTGTGTATATATATATATATATGTATATTATTATATATATTATATTGTATATATATATATATTAAGAAGGAAATATATATATATATATATATATATATATATACACACACACACTTTTTCATTTCTCAAAATATATATATATATATATATCTATCTATCGATTCCATAAATTAATGTGTGGAATTTCTTTCCTTCTTAATGCGTTTGAGCCAATCAGTTGTGTTGTGACAAGGACATTTTCGGTATTGACTGACCTTCATGTCTTAAACCCACAGCCTTTGTGCATTTACTACTACTTTTTTTTACTTTTTTTATTTTTATTTCATCTTTATTTAACCAGGTAGGCTAGTTGAGAACAAGTTCTCATTTGCAAATGCTGTCAGAGCTGCTAGGAGTACTGGGTGGAGGAGTCAAGCACAGAGAGCAGGGTTTCAAGAAAGTGGATTTATTTTCCAGTCGACAGGAAAAACGATCATGCCCTAAACACACGGGCGCATGAAAAGACGAGTCCAAAAACACAGGACTAAACTGTCCAGGAAAAATTAATAAATCCACATAACAAATCCAACACCAAATTACAGAAACAAGCCCGCACAACAGCCAGCGGGCTTACTGCCCTTAAATAGCCTACCCACAAAACTAAACTCAAAACAGGTGCACCCAATCAGCCCAAACTAACAGAAACAAAAAGAAAAGAATCGATGGCAGCTAGTAGGCCGGTGACGACGACCTCCGAGCGCCGCCCGAACAGGAAGAGGCACCATCTTCGGCGGGATTCGTGACAACTGCGACCTGGCCAAGATAAAGCATAGCAGTGTGAACAGACAACAACACAGAGTTACACATGGAGTAAACAATAAACAAGTCAATAACATGGTAGAAAAAAGAGAATCTATATACAATGTGTGCAAAAGGCATGAGGAGGTAGGCAATAAATCGAATAATTACAATTTAGCAGATTAACACTGGAGTGATAAATCATCAGATGATCATGTGCAAGTAGAGATACTGGTGTGCAAAAGAGCAGAAAAGTAAATAAATAAAAGCAGTATGGGGGTTGAGGTAGGTAAATTGGGTGGGCTATATACCGATGGACTATGTACAGCTGCAGCGATCGGTTAGCTGCTCGGATAGCAGATGTTTAAAGTTGTTGAGGGAGATAAAAGTCTCCAACTTCAGAGATTTTTGCAATTCGTTCCAGTCGCAGGCAGCAGAGAACTGGAAGGAAAGGCGTCCAAATGAGGTTTTGGCTTTAGGGATGATCAGTGAGATACACCTGCTGGAGCGCGTGCTACGGGTGGGTGTAGCCATCGTGACCAGTGAACTGAGATAAGGCGGCACTTACCTAGCATAGCCTTGTAGATGACCTGGAGCCAGTGGGTCTGACGACGAACATGTAGCGAGGGCCAGCCGACTAGGGCATACAGGTCGCAGTGGTGGGTCGTATAAGGTGCTTTAGTAACAAAACGGATGGCACTGTGATAAACTGCATCCAGTTTGCTAAGTAGAGTATTGGAAGCTATTTTGTAGATGACATCGCCGAAGTCGAGGATCGGTAGGATAGTCAGTTTCACTAGGGTAAGTTTGGCGGCGTGAGTGAAGGAGGCTTTGTTGCGAAATAGAAAGCCGACTCTAGATTTGATTTTGGATTGGAGATGTTTGATATGAGTCTGGAAGGAGAGTTTGCAGTCTAGCCAGACACCTAGGTACTTATAGATGTCCACATATTCTAGGTCGGAACCGTCCAGGGTGGTGATGCTAGTCGGGCGTGCGGGTGCAGGCAGCGAACGGTTGAAAAGCATGCATTTGGTTTTACTAGCGTTTAAGAGCAGTTGGAGGCCACGGAAGGAGTGTTGTATGGCATTGAAGCTTGTTTGGAGGTTAGATAGCCCAGTGTCCAAGGAAGGGCCAGAAGTATACAGAATGGTGTCATCTGCGTAGAGGTGGATCAGGGAATCGCCCGCAGCAAGAGCAACATCATTGATATATACAGAGAAAAGAGTCGGCCCGAGAATTGAACCCTGTGGTACCCCCATAGAGACTGCCAGAGGACCGGACAACATGCCCTCCGATTTGACACACTGAACTCTGTCTGCAAAGTAGTTGGTGAACCAGGCAAGGCAGTCATTAGAAAAACCGAGGCTACTGAGTCTGCCGATAAGAATATGGTGATTGACAGAGTCGAAAGCCTTGGCCAGGTTGATGAAGACGGCTGCACAGTAATGTCTTTTATCGATGGCGGTTATGATATCGTTTAGTACCTTGAGCGTGGCTGAGGTGTACCCGTGACCGGCTCGGAAACCGGATTGCACAGCGGAGAAGGTACGGTGGGATTCGAGATGGTCAGTGATCTGTTTGTTGACTTGGCTTTCGAAGACCTTAGATAGGCAGGGCAGGATGGATATAGGTCTGTAACAGTTTGGGTCCAGGGTGTCTCCCCCTTTGAAGAGGGGGATGACCGCGGCAGCTTTCCAATCCTTGGGGATCTCAGATGATACGAAGGAGAGGTTGAACAAGCTGGTAATAGGGGGTGCGGCAATGGCGGCGGACAGTTTCAGAAATAGGGGGTCCAGATTGTCAAGCCCAGATGATTTGTATGGGTCCAGGTTTTCCAGCTCTTTCAGAACATCTGCTATCTGGATATGGGTAAAGGAGAAGCTGGGGAGGCTTGGGCGAGTAGCAGCGGGGGGGGCTGTTGGCCAAGGTTGGAGTCGCCAGGAGGAAGGCATGGCCAGCCATTGAGAAATGCTTGTTGAAGTTTTAGATTATCACGGATTTATCGGTGGTGACCGTGCTACCTAGCCTCAGTGCAGTGGGCAGCTGGGAGGAGGTGCTCTTGTTCTCCATGGACTTTACAGTATCCCAGAACTTTTTGGAGTTAGAGCTACAGGATGCAAATTTCTGCTTGAAAAAGCTGGCCTTTGCTTTCCTGACTGACTGCGTGTATTGGTTCCTGACTTCCCTGAACAGTTGCATATCGCGGGGGCTCTTCGATGCTATTGCAGTTCGCCACAGGATGTTTTTGTGCTGGTCGAGGGCAGTCAGGTCTGGAGTGAACCAAGGGCTATATCTGTTCTTAGTTCTGCACCTTTTGAACGGAGTATGCTTGTCTAATATGGTGAGGAAGTAACTTTTAAAGAATGACCAGGCATCCTCAACTGACGGGATGAGGTTAATATCCTTCCAGGGTACCCGGGCCAGGTAGATTAGAAAGGCCTGCTCGCAGAAGTGTTTTAGGGAGCGTTTGACAGTGATGAGGGGTGGTCGTTTGACCGCGGACCCGTAGCGGATACAGGCAATGAGGCAGTGATCGCTGAGATCTTGATTGAAGACAGCAGAGGTGTATTTGGAGGGCAAGTTGGTCAGGATAATGTCTATTAGGGTGCCCATGTTTACGGCTTTAGGATTGTACCTGGTGGGTTCCTTGATGATTTGTGTGAGATTGAGGGCATCAAGCTTAGATTGTAGGACTGCCGGGGTGTTAAGCACATCCCAGTTTAGGTCACCTAACAGAACAAACTCTGAAGCTAGATGGGGAGTGATCAATTCACAGATGGTGTCCAGGGCACAGCTGGGAGCTGATGGGGTCGGTAGCAGGCGGCAACAGTGAGAGACTTATTTCTGGAGAGATGAATTTTTTAAAATTAGAAGTTCGAACTGTTTGGGCATAGACCTGGAAAGTATGACAGAACTTTGCTGGCTATCTCTGCAGTAGATTGCAACTCCTCCCCCTTTGGCAGTTCTATCTTGACAAAGTGTTATAGTTGGGTATGGAAATCTCAGAATTTTTGGTGGCCTCCCTAAGCCAGGATTCAGACACGGCAAGGACATCAGGGTTGGCAGAGTGTGCTAAAGCGGTGAGTAAGACAAACTTAGGGAGGAGGCTTCTGATGTTGACATGCATGAGGCCAAGGCTTTTTCGATCACAGAAGTCAACAAATGAGGGTGCCTGGGGACATGCAGGGCCTGGGTCTACCTCCACATCATCCGAGGAACAGAGGAGTAGTAGGATGAGGGTGCGGCTAAAGGCTATCAAAACTGGTCGCCTAGAGTGTTGGGGACAAGGAATAAAAGGAGCAGATTTATGGGCGTGGTAGAATAGATTCTGGGCATAATGTGCAGACAGGGGTATGGTGGGGCACGGGTACAGCGGAGGCAAGCCCAGGCACTGGGTGATGATAAGAGAGGTTGTATCTCTGGACATGCTGGTCTCAATGGGTGAGGTCACCGCATGTGTGGGAGGTGGGACAAAGGAGGTATCAGAGGTACGGAGAGTGGAACTACGGGGTCCATTGCAAATCAAAACAATGATAACTAGCCTGAACAACAGTATGCAAGGCATATTGATATTTGAGAGAGACATACAGTAAGGCATAAAGTGATTACAGGTCTTGATTGGGAGAGCTAGCTAAAACAACAGGTGAGATAACAGCAGCTAGTCAGCTAACACAGCAACAGCAGGTAAAAATGGCGACGACTAGGCAGAGAGGGTCGGATTAACTACACACAGAGCCTGAGTTAAAACACAGAGCCGACAGATAAAACACAAATAAACAGAATGGAGTACCGTGAATTAATGGACAGTCCGGCAGGCATCAGCTATGTAGCCAAGTGATCATAGTGTCCAGGGGGCAGCCGTAGATGGAGCAGGGAAGCCGCCACTAAGCTAGAACGCGGCGTTTAAAGTTAGTAGCCCGGGGGGTGGTCTGCTCAGACGGAGGGGGTCTGCTCAGACGGAGGCCGGTTGAGGGCACAGTGGATGGGGTATTCGTCTGCAGACCAGACGTGGTCGTGTCGACAGAGAATCCAAGCCGGATGGCGATGGCGAAAGAGAGGTTGTGATTGTAGAATTGTGTTTGCTAACTGGTGCTAGCTTCGTGGCAGTGGCGCTAGCTGCGCTAGCTGCGCTAGCTGCAAACTAGCTGTGAGGATCAGAAGTAGTGGCTCAGGGATTACGGCAGGATTCCGGCGTTGTTGTCGAGAGACAGTCCGATGCTGGTAAATTGGTGAGTAATATCCAGGCTAATAACAGGGCTGGTGTCTGTGCAGAAGGTAAAAGCTGCTAGCAGCGGCTAAAAATGGCTAAATAGCTTGTAGCTGATTAGCTGGTTAGCTACTGGGGGTTCTTGAATCTGTTCCAAAGTTAAAAAATAATAGCGATTCCGTATCACATTGGGTGAGGTAGGTTACCGGAAGGTATAATCGAATTAAAAATTGAAAAGAGATAGAAAACATTTTTTTTAAATATATACAAGAAATACGAAAAATACAAACGTACACGAGAGGACTAAACAAACACGTCTACACTGCTAAAATACAGTACATACTAACAATTAACGTCACACCTTGCCAAATTTGGACTTTTTGTATAATGTGAGGTCTTGATACTGTAGGTTAACTTTTGGTTGAACAGATTTGTGGTTGCCATAAACTTGTAATTATTTACTAGTTAACCATCAGGTGCCTTCTAAGCAAATCATTTCTATCTCCAATGCTCAGATGTCTAACAGAGTAGACACAGACACGTCCTGGTTGATATATTACTGAGGAAAAGGTGCTTCTGTAAAATATATTTGGGAACCAGTGGCGTGTATTCATGGATGCCAGGCTTCCGAAAAATGTTGACACATTTATTTTGTTTTAAATCTTTTGTCTCTGTGTTTCATAATTTCCCTTCAATTCGCAAGAAGCTGAACGCATCTCACAGGAGAAAGCATCTGAGCGAGCGAAACAACGCCCCCCTGTCTTTCTAGTTGTAGGCCATCTGTCTGATGCTGTCTGGTCCAAACGAGTATGACAATGTTTCAAACTCACTTTGTGGAATTCAAAATGACGATGCTTGTCTTTCATAATTCAGATATACAGTACCAGTTAAACGTGTGGACACACTTACTCATTCCGGGGGTTTTCTTTCTTTTTACTATTTTCTACATTGATGAATAATAGAAGACACCAAAACTATGAAATAACACATGGAATCATGTAGTAAACAAAAAAGTGTGAAACAAATAAAAAATATGTTTTATGAGATTCTTCAAAGAAGCCACACTTTGCCTTGATGACAGCAATAATAATATTGGCATTCTCTCAACCAGCTTCATGAGGTTGTCACCTGGAATGCATTTCAGTTAACAGGTGTGCCTTGTTTAAAGTTAATTTGTGGAATTTATGTATACAAAATATAGCCCTATTTGTAAAAAATCCATATTGTGGCAAGAGCAGCTCAAATAAGTAAGAGAAATGAAAGTCCATCATTGGCAGCTTAGCTTGGTTAGTGGCTCTGTGAAGCAGACTTCAACCTGTCGGTTCAGAGGGATTCCGGGACAAGAAATAGCGGTCCTAACTGTTAAAAGCTAACCACGTCGATGGCATTGGCATTTCTCTATAAGTAGGGTGAGTCAACATATTTTTCTACTTGCACGAAGGCCAGAAATCAGAAGCATGGACAGGCACGTCATATTTAGCTTATGTTGATTGGACTAAATTGTTTTTGGTATCTTTTAGTTGTCACTGTATTAGACTAAGCAGAGGTGATTTGATGATGCTGAAATGTTGAAGTTGAAATGGTGCTGGAATAGCTACTGTTTTCTTTGCGATTTGTGGTAACTGTTGTTCTAAATCAGTAGTTTTGTAGTGGTCCAAAAATTGTTGGAAACATGAACTTGCTTGACCATGCTGTAGGTCATGTAATTGTCTGTTACTGTACATGCAATATGCTTTGTGGACTTCACTGGAGAGAGGTTGCTCTCCGGTTTTGTGATAAAACAAAGGTGTTTTACAAAAGGCTTTGAAGTATTTGTAGTTAATCACATCAGTAATGTTAGTTCATCATATCAGAGCTGTAGCGCCGCCCACTGGTGAAGTGGAGCAGAGCATGCTGGGCGATCTCCAGCTCAGAGAAGATCAGCTTGAGAGAAGTCAAGTGAGAGAAAGTTCCAGCCATCCTTGTGTTTTCATACCAGTTAGCTTTCATTGTATTATATTACATATTTCATATCTTTCAGGTGTTTATGTCTGAAGATGCGCTCTGCGAGGATAATGTTGTAGTTATGGTTATGCTAATTAGTAGTTTCTATCACTAGCTACTATAGTTATTGTGCTCTGGCTAGCTCTGTTTTGATTGTCATCATTTCGGACATTTAGGGTAATGCGTCGTTTATATGCCCTGTAATTGTATACGTGTATGGTACATCATTATAGGGGTATTAGATCAAATGTCACTGTTTAGAGGTATTCAAGTTAATAGCGCAATTGTAGCCTTGTACTGAAGATGGTGGTGGTATGCTTTGTAGTACAGGTGCGGCGGCTCCCCTATGATGTCAAATGAGTACAGTCAGATTCAAGTTTCTTTGCACTGTGTGGTCCTGTATAGCATTAAGTCATCATAGTCATGTTAAACCATGCATATTGTTTATAAGAGATGTGATTTGGAGATTGTATTCTGTCATTTACTATTGTATCTTTATTTATCTCTTTACTTGCAGACCACGCACGCACACACACACACACACTTTGGTTGAAGCAAGTTGCCAGACCACTAAGTGCCTTATCCCATCCATACTACATACACTGTGCGGTGCTGTTCTGTGCCTGTGCATCTTAACCATTATTAAACCACCTGTAACGGCTTTCTTCCTCTTCGTCTGAGGAGGAGTAGGAAATATCGGACCAATGTGCAGCGTGGTAAGTGTCCATAATAGATTTTTAATAAATCAAAATGAACACAGAACAAAAAGAACAAAACACGAACAAACAACCGAAACAGTCCCGTATGGTGCAAACACTGAAACAGGAAACAACCACCCGCAACACACAATGGAAAACAGGCTACTTAAATATGGCTTCCAAGGGCCTCCCGGGTGGCGCAGTGGTCTAGGGCACTGCATCGCAGTGCTAACTGCGCCACCAGAGTCTCTGGGTTCGCCCCCAGGCTCTGTCGCAGCCGGCCGCGACCGGGAGGTCCGTGGGGCGACGCACAATTGGGCTAGCGTCGTCCGGGTTAGGGAGGGTTTGGCCGGTAGGGATTTCCTTGTCTCATCGCGCTCCAGCGACTCCTGTGGCGGGCTGGGCGCAGTGCGCGCTGACCAAGGGGGCCAGGTGCACGGTGTTTCCTCCGACACATTGGTGCGGCTGGCTTCCGGGTTGGAGGCGTGCTGTGTTAAAGAAGCAGTGCGACTTGGTTGGGTTGTGCCTCGGAGGACGCATGGCTTTCGACCTTCGTCTCTCCCGAGCCCGTACGGGAGTTGTAGCGATGAGACAAGATAGTAATTACTAGCGATTGGATACCACGAAAATTGGGGGGAAAGGGGATATAAAAAAAATATTTTAAAAAAAATAAAAAATATGGCTTCCAATCAGAGACAACGACTGACACCTGCCTCTGATTGAGAACCATACTAGGCCAAACACATAGAAATATAACAACAGAACAAAACATAGAAAAACAACATGGAATGCCCACCCCAACTCACGCCCTGACCAACTAAAATAAAAATATTAAAAAAGAACTAAGGTCAGAACGTGACAGTACCCCCCCCCCCCCCCAAAGGTGCGGACTTCGGCCGTAAAACCTGAACCTATAGGGGAGGATCTGGGTGGGTATTTCACCGCGGTGGCGGCTCTGGTGCGGGACGTGGACCCCACTCCACCATAGTCTTGGCCCACTTATGTGGTGCCTTTGGAGTGGCGACCCTCGCCGCCGACTTCGGGCTGGGGACCCTTTCAGAGGGTCCCGAATAGACAGGAGACTCCGGCAGCGCCGGACAGGCGGGAGACTCCGGTTGCTCCGGACAGGACGGAGACTCCGGTTGCTCCGGACAGGACGGAGACTCCGGCTGCTCCGGACAGGAGGGAGACTACGGCTGCTCCGGACAGGAGGGAGACTCCTGCTGCTCCGGACAGGAGGGCGCTGTTGGAGGCCTCATGCCATGGATCCTCACTGGAGGCTTCGTGCCGTGGATCGTCACTGGAGGCTTCGTGCCGTGGATCGTCACTGGAGGCTTCGTGCCGTGGATCGTCACTGGAGGCTTCGTGCCGTGGATCGTCACTGGAGGCTTCGTGCCGTGGATCGTCACTGGAGGCTTCGTGCCGTGGATCGTCACTGGAGGCTTCGTGCCGTGGATCGTCACTGGAGGCTTCGTGCCGTGGATCGTCACTGGAGGCTTCGTGCCGTGGATCGTCACTGGAGGCTTCGTGCCGTGGATCGTCACTGGAGGCTTCGTGCCGTGGATCGTCACTGGAGGCTTCGTGCCGTGGATCGTCACTGGAGGCTTCGTGCCGTGGATCGTCACTGGAGGCTTTGTGCCGTGGATCATCACTGGAGGCTTCTTGCCATGGATATCACTGGAGGCTTCTTGCCATGGATTATCACTGGATTGGAGAGACACACAGGAGGCCTGGCTCTGGGAGAAGGCACAGGACTCACCAGGATGGGGAGACATGCAGGAGGGTTAGTGCTTAGCACAGACACAGAACTCACCAGGCTGGGGAGACATGCAGGAGGCCTTGTCCTTGGTAGAGGCACCGGATGCACTGGAAGTGGAGGCTCACTGGCGTTCTTGAGCGCAGAGCTAGCACCACTCGTCCTGGCTGGATATCCCCTGTAGCCCGGCAAGTGCGGGGAGTTGGAACAGGCCGCACTGGGCTGTGCTGGCGAACTGGAGACACCGTGCGTAGGGCTGGTGCATTATACCCCGGGCCGAGGAGACGCACTGGAGACCAGATGCGCTGAGCCGGCATCATCCCTCCTGGCTCGATGCCCACTCTAGCCCGGCCGATTCGAGGAGCTGTGATGTAGCGCACCGGGCTATGCGTGCGCACTGGGGACATTGTGCTTTTTCGGAGGAGCTGGAGGCATTTCCTCCCATGTCCAGGAGTCCAGAACCCTCAGCTCCTGGTTACCACGCTGCTTGGTCCTTTTCTGGTGGGTGGTTCTGTAACGGCTTTCGTCCTCTTCGTCTGAGGAGGAGTAGGAAATATCGGACCAATGTGCAGCGTGGTAAGTGTCCATAATAGATTTTTAATTAATCAAAATGAACACAGAACAAAAATAACAAAAGACGAACAAACAACCGAAACAGTCCCGTATGGTGCAAACACTGAAACAGGAAACAACCACCCACAACACACAATGGAAAACAGGCTACCTAAATATGGCTCCCAATCAGAGACAACGACTGACACCTGCCTCTGATTGAGAACCATACTAGGCCAAACACATAGAAATATAACGACAGAACAAAACATAGAAAAACAACATAGAATGCCCACCCCAACTCACGCCCTGACCAACTAAAATAAAAACATAAAAAAGGAACTAAGGTCAGAACGTGAAACCACCTCAACTGGAATTCTACCTGTCTGTCATCTGTGCCTTTACCAGTGTAATGTAGTGAACATTAAACCATAATCCAGTCCGTGTATTGATACTTGGGATTCCAGTTCCATGTTTTACGGTAGCCAGACAGCGGGAGTGATATGTCATGTGAACTGTGTAATACCAGCATACTTCTGAGTAAAGTTAAACTAAAGTTTACAAACGGCCCTGTAGCCCCTCCAGTAACCACGAGCACAACCGTTCCTTGATTTTAACTGCCGGCTTTATTCTGTAGTTGTAGTCAGAATTATCACCTTCCGTGAGAACTATAAAGTAATTGAAAATACAGTTAAGCACACTCGTACAACCTTCTTGTCTTACGAGTGACTTATTAGCTTGGTATAACTCTGAAGTGTTTACATACATAAACAGTTTAGCCGGAGCTATAACAGTATCAGATTAAACATATGAATAAAGGAAAAATACCTCATTGGCTGCTTATTACAGAAGTGAGGAAATCAAAAACTTCACACTTATTATTCCTGGCATGAATTCACGCTTCATCCTTAATTATTATAACGTCACCATTCTAACATACACACTTCAACCTTTACGAACTACACCCGAAGACATGAATATTTAGCTAACACAGCGTGTGATTGCCTTCACCTCAAAGGTGTGTTGCTACGATAATGATCCACGTTACAACAGTTATTAGCCACGTAGTTCCTCTTGTCTTATCATTTCCCACGCAAAGAAAACACGTAAATAATTCAAATAAAAAACCAACAACATAGACTTACAGGTTAATTGTCAGTTACAGCACCGACCTCAGTTCTTATAAACATACGCAATCTAAATAACTATGGATGTTACAACCATCACACGGGAGCGAACACATAAAGTAAACCTAACCTAAAGAATATACAGTCCACCAAGTCCTCACTTACAGGTGTGGTTGAATGGTCTTCTTATTGGCTCGGCCTTTAGGCCTATATATTGCAAGGCAAATGAATTGAAAGGTTATGGAGCAAGCAACGCAATTATCACAACACATAGGTTGTAATATGGTTGGGGAGGCTCGACTTCCTCAGGGATTTTACCCACACACCGCTACTGTTGGAAGCATACAATTACATGCTATAAATACACTTATTTTGACACATTTTCGATATCTAAGTGAGTATAATGTACTCTATCAATTTGCCACTGCATTTCTTGCTCTCTTGGGTCGCTCCACCACTTATCCAAAGGAATAGCAGGGCCACAATCATTTCACTTCCATGTCACACATCCCAGGACTGTCAGCTGTGCTACATATAAACCTGGGATCTAAGACATCACTGTACTGGTTCCTATAATCCTGTGGTTCTTCTCTCCTCAGCTCAGTAAGAAGTATGGCTCAGTGTTTACTGTATGGCTGGGCTCCAAACCTGTAGTGGTGATCTCTGGCTATCAGGCTATCAAGGATGCTTTTGTCACACAAGGAGAAGAGTTCAGCGGCAGAGCCAACTACCCCATGATCATGACAGTCACTAAAGGATATGGTGGGTGATTATTTAGTATTTTTTTAAATGGGAGTGGGTGGGTGTCATTGACCTTGCTACAGTCAGTCTGTGTGGAAATTACATTAGGTTTATGTTATGCTATTCTAATTATTCCTCTTTGTGCTTCTGTCATACTGTTTACTGTAGGGGTGTTGGTGAGCAGTGGGAAGAGATCTAAAGATCTTCGCAGGTTCTCGCTGATGACCCTGAAAACCCTTGGGATGGGGCGCAGGAGCATTGAAGAACGTGTCCAAGAAGAGGCTAAGATGCTGGTGAAAGCCTTCAGTGAATATGGAGGTAGATTGTTTTTCTTAGTATTTTTCTTGCCTTGGAAATATATTTTATAATTACTTTATGGGCAATATTACTCAGGTTGTTGGTATGTGAGAAACTGAAGATACATGGTTTACTGCAGAATATAGTAACAGTAACACCCATGGGGTGTACAGGGTTTTTATAGTATAGACATGTCATTTACCTGTGAACAAGTTGTAACGCTCGTCTTTAGGTGGAAGTGAGGAGGACCAAGGCGCAGCTTGGTGAATGTTCATGATGTCGAATTTTAATGATATCCAACAAAACACTGACAAAATACAAAATAACAAAACGACGTGAACAAACCTGAACTTGAGAACACAATAAAACATGAACGCACGAACAGGAAGGAACAAACGAACGAAACGAAACAGTACCGTGTGGAGAACAAACACAGACACAGCAACAATCACCCACAAACAAACAGTGAAAACAGTCAACCTTAATATGGTTCCCAATCAGAGGAAACGTAAAACACCTGCCCCTGATTTAGAACCATATCAGGCTAGTTGACAACCCTAAACCAAACATAGAAACACATAACATAGAATGCCCACCCAGCTCACGTCCTGACCAACTAAACAAGACTAAACAAAGGAAATAAGGTCAGGAACGTGACACAAGTACCATTTTAGTGCTGAGGGATTACTGATGTTTGAGGTCGTTTCGATCAAATAATTGCAGATTTCGGTTTCATTAATAAAAAAAACAAACATGAAGTGCAGTATGCCTTATGTTGTTTAAATGTTGTTATAACACAGAATTAAACAATTGATACACGTGACTGCCCGTTACTCATTTATTAACCATCATTTATTCACTTTACTTTACTTAGTTTCAGACACTTGCGCATTTATCTCATCGGAGAAAGCATTCGAGCGAAACAGCACCCCGCTGTCTCATGGAAACTATTCAGACCCCTTGACTTTTTCCACATTTTGTTACGTTACAGCCCTATTCTAAAATTGATTAAATACTTTTTTCCCTCCTCATCAGTCTACACGCAATACCCCATAATGACAAAGCGAAAACAGGTTTTTGGAAAATGTTGCAAATGTATAAAAATAAAAAACAGATATCTTATTTACATAAGTATTCAGACCCTTTGCTATGAAACCCAAAATTGAGCTCTGGTGCATCCTGTTTCCATTGATCATCCTTGATGTTTCTACAACTTGATTGTAGTCCACCTGTGGTAAATTCAATTGATTGGACATGATTTGGAAAGGCGCACACCTGTCTATATAAGGTCTTACAGTTGACAGTGCATGACAGAGCAAAAACCAAGCCATGAGGTAGAAGGAATTGTCCGTAGAGCTCCGAGACAGGATTGTGTCGAGGCACAGATCTGGGGAAGGGTACCAAATAATTTTGGCAGCATTGAAGTTTACCAAGAACACAGTGACCTCCATAATTTTTTAATTGAAGAAGTTTGGAACCACCAAGATTCTTCTAAGAAGGCAAGCAAGCATCTGAGTTGCCTCTTCACTTTTGACGTTGAGACTGGTGTTTTGCGGGTACTATTTAATGAAGCTGCCCGTTTTGGACTTGTGAGGCATCCGTTTCTCATACTAGACACTCTAATGTACTTGTCCTCTTGCTCAGTTGTGCACCGGGGCCTCCCACTCCTCTTTCTATTCTGGTTAGAGCTAGTTTGCGCTGTTCTGTGAAGGGAGTAGTACACAGCGTTGTACGAGATCTTCAGTTTCTTGGCAATTTCTCACATGGAATAGCCGCAATTTCTCAGAACAAGAATAGACTGTCGAGTTTCAGAAGAAAGTACTTTGTTTCTGGCCATTGTGAGCCTGTAATCGAACCCACAAATGCTGATGCTCCAGATACTTAACTATTCTAAAGGACAGTTTTATTGCTTCTTTAATCAGAACAGCAGTTTTCAGCTGTGCTAACATAATTGCAAAAGGGTTTTCTAATGATCAATTAGCCTTTTAAAATTATATGTTGTGTTTGCTAATCCAAGTTTGTCATTGGAACACAGGAGTGATGGTTGCTGATAATGGGCCTCTGTGCGTGTAAAGGCAGTCAATGTTGTTCTCCCCCTTAGACGAGAAGGAGCATGGATAGGACCAAGATGCGGATTGAGGGAAATAAGCCATCTTTTAATGAAGAACAGCAAACAAGACACTACAAACTACAAAACAACAAACTAACAAACCTTCAACCGTCCTGTGTGGCCCAAACACTGACACAGGAACAAACACCCACAAAACACCAGTGAAACCCTGGCTGCCTTTGTATGACTCTCAATTAGAGACAAACAATACACACCTGTCTCTAATTGAGAATCATACCAGGCCGAACACAAAACCCCACATAGAAATACAAACATAGACAAACCCACCCAACTCATGCCCTGACCAACTAAAATGAATACAAAACAAAGGAAAACAGGTCAGGAACGTGACAGAACCCCCCCCTTAAGGTGCGAACTCCGGGCGCACCAGCACAAAGTCTAGGGGAGGGTCTGGGTGGGCGTCTGTCCACGGTGGCGGCTCTGGCGGTGGACGAGGTCCCCACCCCACCATAATCAATCCCCGCTTCTTTATCCCCCTCCCAATGACCACCCTCCCACTAACCCCACCTAAATGAAGGGGCAGCACCGGGATAAGGGGCAGCACCGGGACAAGGGGCAGCACCGGGACAAGGGGCAGCACCGGGACAAGGGGCAGCACCGGGACAAGGGGCAGCACCGGGACAAGGGGCAGCACCGGGACAAGGGGCAGCACCGGGACAAGGGGCAGCACCGGGACAAGGGGCAGCACCGGGACAAGGGGCAGCACCGGGATAAGGGGCGGCAGGTCCTGGCTGAGGGACTCCGGCAGGTCCTGGCTGAGGGACTCCGGCAGGTCCGGGCTGAGTGGCAGCTCCGGACTGTAGGGCAGCTCCGGACTGTAGGGCAGCTCCGGACTGTAGGGAAGCTCCGGACTGTAGGGCAGCTCCTGACTGGCGGGCGTCTCTGGCAGCTCCTGACTGGCGGGCGTCTCTGGCAGCTCCTGACTGGCGGGCGTCTCTGGCAGCTCCTGACTGGCGGGCGTCTCTGGCAGCTCCTGACTGGCGGGCGTCTCTGGCAGCTCCTGACTGGCGGGCGTCTCTGGCAGCTCCTGACTGGCGGGCGTCTCTGGCAGCTCCTGACTGGCGGGCGTCTCTGGCAGCTCCTGACTGGCGGGCGTCTCTGGCAGCTCCTGACTGGCGGGCGTCTCTGGCAGCTCCTGACTGACGGACGGCTCTAGCGGCTCCTGACTGACGGACGGCTCTAGCGGCTCCTGACTGACGGACGGCTCTACTGGCTCGGGACAGACGGGCGGCTCTAATGGCTCGTGGCAGACGGCTGACTCAGATGGCGCTGGGCAGACAGATGGCTCAGACGGCGCTGGGCAGACAGATGGCTCAGACGGCGCTGGGCAGACAGATGGCTCAGACGGCGCTGGGCAGACAGATGGCTCAGACGGCGCTGGGCAGACGGGCCGTTCAGGCACCGCTGGGCAGACGGCAGACTCTGGCCGGCTGAGACGCACTATAGGCCTGGTGCGTGGTACCGGAACTGGAGGTACCGGGCTGAGGGCACGCACCTCAGGGCGAGTGCGGGGAGAAGGAACAGTGCGTCCAGGGCTCTGGAGACGCACAGGAGGCTTGGTGCGTGGTGCCGGAACTGGAGGCACCGGGCTGGAGACACGCACCATAGGGAGAGTACGTGGAAGAGGAACAGGGCTCTGGAGATGCACTGGAAGCCTGGTGCGTGGTGTAGACACTGGTGGTACTGAGCTGGGGTGGGAAGGTGGCGCCGGATATACCGGACCGTGAAGGAGGACACGTGCTCTTGAGCACCGAGCCTCCCCAACCTTACCAGGTTGAATGGACCCCGTAGCCCTGCCAGTGCGGCGAGGTGGAATAGCCCGCACTGGGCTATGCAGGCGAACCGGGGACACCACCTGTAAGGCTGGTGCCATGTACACCGGCCCGAGGAGACGTACTGGAGACCAGATACGTTGGGCCGGCTTCATGGCACTCGGCTCGATGCCCAACCTAGCCCTCCCAGTGCGGCAAGGTGGAATAGCCCGCACTGGGCTAAGCACGCGTACTGGGGACACCGTGCGCTTTACCGCATAACACGGTGTCTGACCAGTTCGACGCCCTCTTACTCCACGGCAAGCCCGGGGAGTTGGCTCAGGTATCCAACCCGGCTTCGCCACACTCCCCTTTAGCCCCCCCCCAAGAAATGTTTGGGTGAGCCTCTCGGGCTTCCGTGCTAGCCGCGTACCCTCATACCTGCGCTCCTGGGCTGTGGCTGCCTTCTTCTCCTCCCGAGAGCGGCGATTCACACCAACCTTAGCCCAGGGTCCTTCTCCATTGAAAATTTGCTCCCAACTCCATTCCTCTTCTCTCCATTGCCTTAGTTCTTTTTCTCTCTCCTCAATCCGCTTGGTCCTGTTGTGGTGGGTGTTTCTGTAAAGGCAGTCAATGTTGTTCTCCCCCTTAGACGAGAAGGAGCATGGATAGGACCAAGATGCGGATTGAGGGAAATAAGCCATCTTTTAATGAAGAACAGCAAACAAGACACTACAAACTACAAAACAACAAACTAACAAACCTTCAACCGTCCTGTGTGGCCCAAACACTGACACAGGAACAAACACCCACAAAACACCAGTGAAACCCTGGCTGCCTTTGTATGACTCTCAATTAGAGACAAACAATACACACCTGTCTCTAATTGAGAATCATACCAGGCCGAACACAAAACCCCACATAGAAATACAAACATAGACAAACCCACCCAACTCACGCCCTGACCAACTAAAATGAATACAAAACAAAGGAAAACAGGTCAGGAACGTGACAGTACGCCTATGTAGATATCCCATAAACAATCTGCCGTTTCCAGCTACAACAGTCATTTACAACTTAACAATGTCTACACTGTCACGATCGTTGGTTGAATTGATGGACCAAGGCGCAGTGTGCATAGAGTTCCACATGTTTATTGGATGACACTCACAGAAAACAATAAAGCGCTAAACAAAACGTGAAACTAATGTAGTGCTCGCAGGCAACTAGACATAGACAAGATCCCACAAAAACCCAGTGGGAAAAGGCTGCCTAAATATGATCCCCAATCAGAGACAACGATAGACAGCTGCCTCTGATTGGGAACCATACCAGGCCAACATAGAAATGAAAAAACTAGACTACCCACCCTAGTCACACCCTGACCTAACCAAAATAGAGAATAAAAAAGGATCTCTAAGGTCAGGGCGTGACATACACTGTATTTCTGAACTATTTAATGTTATTTTAATGGACAAAAAATTTGATTTTCTTTCAAAAACAAGGACATTTCTAAGTGAGCTCAAACTTTTGAACGGTAGTGTATGTAAATTATTTTTTTATAAATTTGCTAAACTTTCTAAACCTGTTTTTGCTTTGTCATTATGGGGTATTTGTTGTGTGTCGATGGATGAGGGGGAAAAAGCGTTGAAATAACTTAATTACAACAACAAATAATATTATGCCCAGCTCACGAGCGAGGCCCCTTGATGATGTGATCCTAATGGTAAGTCCACCATTGATTAAACCTCCGCACTACAAAACCAGACAGAGCACTTTGCCAGGACCTGCCTCTCCCTCCAGGACCCCATGGGTAACGTTGGTTTTGTAATCAGTGTAACTGAGATACATTATTCTATAATCGGTTTAACTGTATACATAATTCTCAGTATATTATCTTCTGCAAGGTTTTCACGCTAAACATGTCATTGAAAAGGTACCATTTTACGTTAAAATACATGGAAAAACGAGTTGTTGCTTCTCACAGCTATTTCACCATCACAATATTATATATGGATAACCAATCAGGTATTTTAAAGTATTTGTCTGTCCTTGCCTTCCTTTTCTAATCTAGATTCAGTTGTCAATCCCAAAGAATTGCTTTGCAATTGTGTTGGCAATGTGATCTGCTCCATAGTCTTTGGGCACAGGTTTGAAAATGACGACCCAATGTTTCAGCTCATCCAAAAGGCTGTTGATGCCTACTTCAATGTCCTCAACAGCCCTATTGGAGCGGTACAGTAACCTTCAGCTCATCTCTTTTCATAGAATCTTCCATTGCTCTCAACGCCCTGCTAAATTGAAGCTCTATCACAGTAATTGCACACAATGGCCTTGAGCTGACCAAGCCATTGTTTTCACTAACAAAACCGCCTCCCATCCCTTTTCTTTCAGATGTACAACATGTTCCCTAGAATCGTTTGGTGCTTTCCAGGCAAACACCATGAGATGTTTGCTATCGTAAACAAGGCCAAAGCTTACATACAAGGGCAAGCAGAAATCCGTCTTAAAACCCTTGACACCTCTGAACCTCAGGACTTCATCGAGGCCTTCCTGGTTAAAATGCTGGAGGTAGAAAACACGGCATGATCCTCACATTGGAGGGTGAACCTCTTACACATTATGAAAATATGGAATGTGGCTGGAATTAAGACACTATCCATGTCCACTTATGTGAGTTTGGCTATCATGAGTGAATAGACAAGTGAGAGGCCAATCTCTGGTTTTCCAACGTATTTAGTGGCAATAGGTATGTGGAGATGGCAACAACTAGCCACCAGATGTCGCTGTTTACTTACATAACTGATGGTGACTTATTCTCTTCTCTTAGGACAAAGATGATCCCAACACTGAGTTCAACAATGATAATATGGTGATGACTGCATGGGCCCTGTTTGCTGCTGGATCAGAAACCACATCATCCACCCTAAGACAATCATTTCTGATGATGATAAAGTACCCTCACATTCAAGGTACCCTGCTACCCAAGTCTTTATCGATTGCGTCCAAATCTCCTAGACCTATTATTTATTATTATTATTATTATTTTTTTTTTTTTGGGGGGGGTGGATCCTAGACCTATTAGAAAACACTGTAATCCTCCAAAAAGTATAATTCTGGACTATGAATTGTTTGAAATGTGTTATTACGATGTAGTGACATGTAATAACTCCAACAACAATCTGTACATGGTATCAGTGCAACGTATTGTAAAGTGTGACTAAAATCTTCCTAAGAGAGTGTTCAGAAGGAGATAGACGAGGTGATTGGCTCAAGAGTGCCCACGGTTGACGACAGAGTTAAAATGCCCTACACGGATGCTGTCATTCACGAAGTCCAGAGATACATGGACCTCACTCCTACGTCTGTACCCCACAAAGTGATGAGAGATACAGAGTTCTACAACTACCACATTCCAGAGGTGACCACAATTATGTAACTGTACCAACACTGAATGTTACATTTCACTGTATCTTGTTTGACGTGGTGGAACTGTTATTTAAAAAAGATGATTTACATTTTACGGATCAACATGCAGTTTGTGATGGGTGGTATTTTGTCATTCTTTCAGGGTACCATGGTCCTGCCTCTGCTGTCCTCTGTGCTTGCTGATCCCAAATTGTTTAAAAACCCAGATGAGTTTGACCCAGAGAACTTCCTGGATGAAAATGGAGTTAAGAAAAATGATGGATTCTTTGCTTTTGGAGTGGGTAAGATCATGCTCCAAGTAGTTTGTGGATTATGTGAGTTAAAAACAAGAAACCTAGTGGCCTGGGGTGGTCTTGCGGTCTACAGTAAGCCGCTGCCTCTCTGGAGGTACTATGTTCCGCTGCCATCATGGGTTTGGTTTGAATCTGACCCGCTGCTTTTCAGCACACTCTCCTAATAACGTTCCTGTATCTCTCTATCCAATCCACAAAAAAACAACTTTAAAAGATATGAGAGGATTGGGCCTTTCCTAGCCTGGTTTAGCTAGCCTGATCCACCAGCCTAGGGTTTCCCCACTCATTTAAAAAAACTTAACAAGAAACCTGAGAACCTCTGGTCAACTTCAATTCAGTTATAGGCTCAGCTGACTGACAATGACCTCTCTCCTTTCTCTTGTCCCTCAGGGAAGCGGGCGTGTCCTGGGGAGGCTCTAGCCAGAGTGGAGCTCTTTCTCTTCTTTACCTCCCTCCTGCAGCGCTTCACTTTCACCGGCACCAAACCTCCAGAAGAGATCAACATCGAGCCAGCGTGCTCCAGCTTTGGCCGCTTGCCACGTTCCTATGATTGCTACATCAAACTCAGGACTGAGGAGTGACCACTTTACAGTGGAGAGGTCACAGGCTCAGCCTCACAGGCAGCTGCTTGTCATTATACAGTAAACATAGCCTTACATTTACCACCTTTCTTCTTGTAGACAACTATATAAGCGTTAGTGGGTTGTATGCATCTTGCTATTATCCTCAGGTAGGATCTCTAAGGTATGGGTTGATATTTCAAGGCTAATTTCTGTCTACATTAACGTCTTTTAAAGCTGGTTTTTGGTCAGGTTTCAAGAATTGCCATCAGAGTTGGTCACCATATGCTGTATATCACACTCCCCTGCTTTGTACCCTTGTAAAATAAGACAATATTTTTGGCACAGACCTATAGGTTCATATTAAATTGTCTATTGAAACGTTATGGTGAAAGGACCAAACGTTTCAGGTGTTAAAATGTAAGCAACTGAAATTGGTCTTGTTGTGTAGGTTGCTACGTGGTTCGGACTGTACATCTATACTGGCAGAGCACTTAGGGGTACTGTATACTGTGGGGTCACTATGTTATTCTGCCTTTGTATTCTACATAGCTGATGTATTGTAACACAACATTTGGTTGTAACTTTTGCTTCAACTAATAAATAGTACTGCACACTTCAGCCAGATTCAAACAATATCTTGTGTGTCCAGACCTGTCATTAAAAAGCGAGCTTTGTGTTCGGATTACCTGCTCACATATAACTGTCGTATTAGACTTGTGTAGACACATAAGTATAGCCATATCCATGTACACATACAATATCTGTTTCACAGAAGAAGAACGCTGTTACTGGAATGTTAGTGGTTACCAGAAAAAGTTATCAATTAACTCATGAAAATAGAGACTTGGGCCCTGTACATTTTCGGAAAGTATTCAGACCCCTTCACTTTTTCTGAAAATGTTTACGTAACAGCCTCATTCTAGAATTGTTTCAGCGGACCAAGTAATTTGGCGTCACTCTAAAGCGGAAAGGTGGAATAAACGAGTCAGGAGTTGGTTACTTGATTGAACACAGTTCTCTATTGAGGGATTTTGGTCAATACAAACACTCCAACATAATCAATGAAAATCTCCCAAGGAAAAACATACATCTTCTCCAGATGAAACAGGAACACAATACGATTATCTTTAAACTACAACAAAAGTCACGGGTTTGTCACTGTCTTAATGGTTCTTCGTGGTTAGCTTCTCTCTCTTGGTAGCCTTCTTCCAGAGATAGGTTTTTCCTCCCTTCTTGCTGGTTCCCGCCTCTCTCTTGTAGGGAAAAGATCATAGGTCATTAGTACCCTCAGCTGTGCTTAATTGCCTCAGGTCCCCTTGACTCACATGCCTAGTTGGGCTACTATCCGTGAGTCCAGCCTGCCCTCTGGTGGTCCTTCCACAATTGATTAACAAAAATATAACCAATCTACACACAATACCCCAGAATGACAAAGTGAAAACAGGTTTTTAGACATTTTTGCAAATCTATTTATCACATTACCTAAGTATTCATACCCTTTACTCAGTACTTTGTTGAAGCACCTTTGGTAGCAATTACAGCCTCAAGTCTTCTTGGGAATGACGCTACAAGCTTGCCACACCTGTATTTGGGGAGTTTGTCCAATTCTCTGCAGATCCTCTCAAGCTCTGTCTGGTTGGATGGGGACTGTCACTGCACAGCTATTTTCAGGTCTTTCCAGAGATGTTCGATCGGGTTCAAATCCAGGCTCTGGCTGGGCCACTCAAGGACATTCAGAGACTTGTCCCAAAGCTGCTCTTCTGTTGGCTTGGCTGTGTGCTTAGGGTCGTTGTCCTGTTGGAAGGTAAACCATCGCCCCAGTCTGTCACGCCCTGGCCTAAGTTATCTTTGTTTTCTTTATTATTTTAGTTAGGTCAGGGTGTGACATGGGGGATGTTTGTGTGTTTTTTGTCTAGTCTAGGGGGTTTTGGTAGAGTTCATGGGGTTGTGTTCAGTGTAGGTGTTTATGTAAGTCTATGGTTGCCTGGATTGGTTCTCAATTAGAGACAGCTGTCTATCGTTGTCTCTGATTGAGAGTCATATTTAGGCAGCCATAGGCATTAGGTAGGTTGTGGGTAATTGTCTATGTTTGACGTTAGTAGCTTGTGTCTGCACTTTCGTTTGTAGCTTCACATTTGTTTTTGTTTAGTTTGTATTAGTGTTTGTGTTTGTTTCATCTTCTCAAATAAATAGAAGATGTATCTATATCACGCTGCGCCTTGGTCCTCTCTTTCACCTAAAGACGATCGTGACACAGTCTAAGGTCCTGAGCACTCTGGAGCAGGTTTTTTATCAAGGATCTCCCTGTACTTTGCTCTGTTCATCTTTCCCTCGATAGTGCGTAGTCACCCAGTCCCAGACTTATTTGTGGAAATGAGGGGATAAGAAAGTTGTAAGTTCATGAAGCAGTTATATTCTTCAAGAATCAATGGGTTTGTCTCATCTCTCATTGGCTCAGTAAGAAATATGGCTCAGTGTTTACTAGGCAGCTTCTATTTGATGTCCCTGAAAAACCCCTGAATAGGATACAGGAGCCTCGAGTAGAGGGTCCAAGAGTAAGGTTTGTGTGTGCATGTGTGTTTATGCTTGTTTCCAAAGCATAGCTTGATTGTGTCGTAAGATTGCCTGCCAAAATGACAAAAGAATATGTGTGTTACCATTTAGTGATAATGCCTGAGAACCCGGTGTTTGGAGGACATATTGACATGGGTGTTGCAAACCGTGTCAATATATCCTCCAAACACTGGCTTAGAGGGCATTATCACTTTTATATAACAGGTTACCAACATATTTAAAATAATGATTGACAGTTTCATAAACAAAATTATTTTGATGAATTTATTCATACTATTTAATTCTTCCATAAGATATAGTCCCGACACAAATCTAGGGTTGCTACCCAAGCCGGCTGGTCGTTAGTTCAATCGGTTCAGTTGCTAGAGACGCGACCCAGCAGTTCCTTCTAAATGCTCCATTGCCAAACTGGCTGGCAAAGTTCTTCCTTTGTTTGCTAGCTAGCCAACTACGGCTAACTTAGTCGGGTCAAAAAGTGCATCCAGAATAACAGGAAAGTTGCAGCATTTGCATTTGTTTAAGCTGTTTTCTAGTGACATTTATTTGGATACATCCATAACAATGAGCTAATGAGGTGTGATTTCACCTGGCTTAGAAAATGTCCTCACTTGTCAGGACACTTGTTCAGAGGAGCTAGCCAACAACACAGCTAGCACAATCCCTTGAAACCGAAGCTGTAAAGACTGAAAACTAGCTGCACTTCGTTTCGTTTGACCTTTTTTCAATTGACATTTTCTTTGTTAGTATCCATAAAAAAGATGCCAGCTGATTCATTATTTTGACTGGCTGAGAAACGCTGCCTGTCTGTCTCGTCACGACTCCCAAAAACTTGAGTTGTTGCATCTTGTTGTGTTGTTGTCAACCGGTGGCTAGCTAGCTAAAATTGTCCCTTTCCTAAATTAGCCATTGGACTTGTGGTTTTACTTAATTCTCCGTACTGGCCAATGATTATAATGTCAATTCTGATCCAACTATTAATTCATACATACATTGTTGTGCCCCTGGCCTGAGAGGATGGAAGTTCAATATGTAGCTAGATGTTGAAGGCTAATGTTAACTAGCTAATGTTGGAAGTTAGACTAGCAAGCATGCATTTTAGCCAGATAGCCTAGGACAACAAAAATAAAAGTGTGTACTGTATGACTGTTTCGTCAACATGAAAGAGAGGAGAATGGCATTGGCATTTCTCTACAAGTAGGGGATGTCCACATGTTTTTCTACTTGCGCGCACGCACACTCAGATTTAAAAAAAACAGATAAAAATACAACTTATGGAACAGCTGTGAAGCAACACAAACATGTAGCTGTAGGTCATGTAACTGTCTGTTACTGTACATGCAATATGCTTTGTGGAAAACACTGGACAGAAGTGGAACAGAGCATGCTGGGCGATCTCCATCTCAGAGAAGATCAGCTTGAGAGAAGTCAAGTGAGAGAATGTTCCAGCCATCCTTGTGTTTTCATACCAGTTAGCTTTCATTGTATTAGCCAAGGCCAGTGTGCGTCCGTGTTGACATGTAAGTACATATTTCATATCTTTCAGGTGTTTATGTTTGAAGATGCGCTCTGCGCCGATGATGTCATATTTATGGTTATGCTAATTAGCCGTTTCTACCGCAAGCTAGCTATTGTGAGCTGGCTAGCTCTGTTTTGGTTGTCATATCATTTCAGACATTTACTAGTAACCCTGTAATTATTTGTATAGGATACTGTCCCCCAGTGCGTTGTTTATATGCCTTGTAATTGTATATGTATATGGTACATCATTATATGGGTATAACATCGTATTTCACTGTTTAGAGGTATTCAAGTAAATTGTGCAATTGTAGCCTTGTACTGAAGATGATGGTGCTATACTTTGTAGTCAGTGGCTATTTTAGCATGTAAATCTTGGTGGGGCAAACTCACCGCAAAATGTTTTTAGATGGAAAGCAACAACACAAAACTAAACAATACATTCATTTCACTATATTGGTGACAAATGGTGCCCACAAACTGTTAGGACCTACATAAAGATGTCCCAACAGCAGAGTCCCAACAGCAGTCCCAACACCTTCAGCGGAGCCTTGTCTGGCAGCGAAACAGTTCATTCAGCCTCATTTACTGCCTTTAAAAAAAACATAGCTGATTTGGCTGACTTGCTTAGCAAATGTGGTTTCTACCGACAATTGAGATAGCGTAAGGGGACGACGAGCAGATTAGAGGAAATCTTATTGATTAAGCCAGCAAGGACGGACATAGTCAATATAACTATTTGTTCAGCACTTTTGAAATGTACAGCGACAGAATTCCGAACATGTGCCGTTCATACAGTATTCTCCCTGTACACCAAGTCAGAACCGTAGGATAAATAAAGGGGCCATACAAGCAGACAATGAAAGCTCTTACAATATTCAATGATTACATTTCTCTGAAACAAACTATGTGCACCATGAAGTCAGAACAGTAGGCGAAATTATGACGGGAAAGGAGACCAAATTACTAGGGTAAGGCACATGGGCTACTAACAGCTTACTACACAACATACACTTAATATTACTTTCTTAGCTACATTTACATTTAAGTCATTTAGCAGACGCTCTTATCCAGAGCGACTTACAAATTGGTGCATTCACCTTATGATATCCAGTGGAACAACCACTTTACAATAGTGCATCTAACTCTTTTAAGGGGGGGGGGGGGGTTAGAAGGATTACTTTATCCTATCCTAGATATTCCTTAAAGAGGTGGGGTTTCAGGTGTCTCCGGAAGGTGGTGATTGACTCCGCTGACCTGGCGTCGTGAGGGAGTTTGTTCCACCATTGGGGTGCCAGAGCAGCGAACAGTTTTGCCTGGGCTGAGCGGGAACTGTACTTCCTCAGAGGTAGGGAGGCGAGCAGGCCAGAGGTGGATGAACGCAGTGCCCTTGTTTGGGTGTAGGGCCTGATCAGAGCCTGAAGGTACGGAGGTGCCGTTCCCCTCATAGCTCCGTAGGCAAGCACCATGGTCTTGTAGCGGATGCGAGCTTCAACTGGAAGCCAGTGGAGAGAGCGGAGGAGCGGGGTGACGTGAGAGAACTTGGGAAAGTTGAACACCAGACGGGCTGCGGCGTTCTGGATGAGTTGTAGGGGTTTAATGGCACAGGCAGGGAGCCCAGCCAACAGCGAGTTGCAGTAATCCAGACGGGAGATGACAAGTGCCTGGATTAGGACCTGCGCCGCTTCCTGCGTGAGGCAGGGTCGTACTCTGCGAATGTTGTAGAGCATGAACCTACAGGAACGGGTCACCGCCTTGATGTTAGTTGAGAACGACAGGGTGTTGTCCAGGATCACGCCAAGGTTCTTAGCACTCTGGGAGGAGGACACAATGGAGTTGTCAACAGTGATGGCGAGATCATGGAACGGGCAGTCCTTCCCCGGGAGGAAGAGCAGCTCCGTCTTGCCGAGGTTCAGCTTGAGGTGGTGATCCGTCATCCACACTGATATGTCTGCCAGACATGCAGAGATGCGATTCACCACCTGGTTATCAGAGGGGGGAAAGGAGAAGATTAATTGTGTGTCATCTGCATAGCAATGATAGGAGAGACCATGTGAGGATATGACAGAGCCAAGTGACTTGGTGTATAGCGAGAATAGGAGAGGGCCTAGAACAGAGCCCTGGGGGACACCAGTGGTGAGAGCACGTGGTGCGGAGACAGATTCTCGCCACGCCACCTGGTAGGAGCGACCTGTCAGGTAGGACGCAATCCAAGCGTGGGCCGCGCCGGAGATGCCCAGCTCGGAGAGGGTGGAGAGGAGGATCTGATGGTTCACAGTATCAAAGGCAGCCGATAGGTCTAGAAGGATGAGAGCAGAGGAGAGAGAGTTAGCTTTAGCAGTGCGGAGCGCCTCCGTGACACAGAGAAGAGCAGTCTCAGTTGAATGACTAGTCTTGAAACCTGACTGATTTGGATCAAGAAGGTCATTCTGAGAGAGATAGCAGGAGAGCTGTCCAAGGACGGCACGTTCAAGAGTTTTGGAGAGAAAAGAAAGAAGGGATACTGGTCTGTAGTTGTTGACATCGGAGGGATCGAGTGTAGGTTTTTTCTGAAGGGGTGCAACTCTCGCTCTCTTGAAGACGGAAGGGACGTAGCCAGCGGTCAAGGATGAGTTGATGAGCAAGGTGAGGTAAGGGAGAAGGTCTCCGGAAATGGTCTGGAGAAGAGAGGAGGGGATAGGGTCAAGCGGGCAGGTTGTTGGGCGGCCGGCCGTCACAAGACGCGAGATTTCATCTGGAGAGAGAGGGGAGAAAGAGGTCAAAGCACAGGGTAGGGCAGTGTGAGCAGAACCAGCGGTTTCGTTTGACTTAGCAAACGAGGATCGGATGTCGTCGACCTTCTTTTCAAAATGGTTGACGAAGTCATCAGCAGAGAGGGAGGAGGGGGGAGGAGGGGGAGGAGGATTCAGGAGGGAGGAGAAGGTGGCAAAGAGCTTCCTAGGGTTAGAGGCAGATGCTTGGAATTTAGAGTGGTAGAAATTGGCTTTAGCAGCAGAGACAGAAGAGGAGAATGTAGAGACATATACATATAGTATACATATCTCCCTGGCAATTTACTTAATTTATGCAGCAGCATACAAGACATTCTTGGACTCACCTTGTTGTGCTATGCTCACTTGAACTGGAAGGTGGCCTGGCAGTCCTTCGTGGGCAAATTTTGTCATCCAACTTTGTCATCAAAGTCTGGCATTCTCTGGATTTATGGTGCTTTCAAGACAACTGGGAACTCAGACAAAAACAAGGTTGAATCATGATGACGTTAGAGATCTTCAGGTCAGAGCTCTAGAAAGAGGCCAGAGTTCAAAACGTATTTTCCCAGTCGGAGCTCATTTCTTTCAGAGTTCTCAGTTGTCTTGAACTCACTGAAGTCAGATTTCCCAGTTTCGAGTTTACAGTCGTTTTGAGCGCAGCAGAAGTCATGCTGGATTGACAGTGTTGAATGTTTATCCCTTTAAGCTTGGAAAAGAGACCTTTTAACCCAGACTTAGCACCACATACCCACTTCACTGAATAGCAGGCAAGTGATTGGTTTGCAATGTAATGCCACTGATGCCTTCCAAACCGCTCATTGTTGAATTTGAGATTTCTAACTTTTTGTGTAATGTTTATCAAATCAAATTAAATGTTATTTGTCACATGCGCCGAATACAACAGTGAAATGTTTACTTACAAGCCCTTAACCGACAATGCAGTTTCAAGAAAAATAAGTGTTAAGTAAAAATGTGATAAAAAATAAAAGTAACAAATAATTAATTAAAGAGCAGCAGTAAAATAACAATAGCGAAGCTATATACAGGGGTACTGGTACAAAGTCAATATGCTGGGGCACCGGTTAGTTGAGGTAATTGAGGTAATATGTACATGTAGGTAGGGGTAAAGTGACTATGCATAGATAATAAACAGAGAGTAGCAGCAGCGTGCAAGGTCCTTAGCTTAGTGATGATCTTTGAGTGCACTATGGTGTTAAACGCTGAGCTGTAGTCAATGAATAGCATTCTAAAATAGGTGTTCCTTTTGTCCAGGTGGGAAAGGGCAGTGTGGAGTGCAATAGAGATTGCATCATCTGTGGATCTGTTGGGACGGTATGCAAATTGGAGTTGGTCTAGGGTTTCTGGGATAATGTTGTTGTGAGCCATGACCAGCCTTTCAAAGCACTTCATGGCTACAGATGTGTGTGCTACAGGTCGGTAGTCATTTAGGCAGGTTACCTTAGTGTTCTTGGGCACAGGGACTATGGTGGTCTGCTTGAAATATGTTGGTATTACAGACTCTGTCAGGGACAGGTTGAAAATGTCAGTGAAGACATTGCCAGTTGGTCAGCGCATGCTTGGAGTACACATCCTGGTAATCCATCTGGCCCTGCAGCCTTGTGAATGTTGACCTGTTTAAAGGTCTTACTCACATTGGCTACGGAGAGCGTGATCACACAGTTGTCCGGAACAGCTGATGCTCTCATGCATGTTTCATTGCTACTTACCTCGAAGCGAGCATAGAAGTAATTTTGCTCGTCTTGTAGGCTCGTGTCACTGGATAGCTTGGGGCTGTGCTTCTCTTTGTAGTCTGTAATAGTTTGCAAGCCATGCCACATCCAACGAGCGTCGGAGCTGGTGTAGTACGATTCAATCTTAGTCCTGTGTTGACTCTTTGCCTGTTTGATGGTTCATCTGGGGAAATAGCGGGATTTCTTATAAGCTTCCGGGTTAGAGTCCCGCTCCTTGAAAGCGGCAGCTCTACCCTTTAGCTCAGTGCGGATATGCCTGTAAACCATGCCTTCGGGTTGGGGTATGTGCGCACATTCACTGTTGGGACAACGTTATTGATGGACTAATTGATGAAGCCAGTGACTGATGTGGTGTACTCCTCATTGCCTTCGGAAGAATCCCGGAACATTTTCTAGTCTGTGCTATGTCCGGTGGCCGACCAATACGTTTTATCTATAATTTCTCATAATTATTTATCTTCATATGACAAGGATTGAAAAGGATTTGCCAGTAGATTGTCAACTTGATTCATGATGATGACTGCTAGCTTGCTTGTTAAGATTTTGAACGTAGGATGTTGATATGATCAGTCCAATCAAAGCTACTGTAGATATAACATGATTTGACGTAATTTTATCTGTGGCCAATGACCTTGAGCCTTATTGGACAGGCACTTCTTTGCAACTTTGGGATGGGGCGCAGGAGCATCGAAGAACAGGTCCAAGAAGAGGCTAAGATGCTAGTGAAAGCTTTCAGTGAGTATGGAGGTAGATTGTTTTCTGAGTATTTTTCTTGCATTTTAAATATATTTTATAATAACTTTATTGGCAATATTCTCGAGCGGAGCATGGGGGGCCTCAAGCGTAGAAATGATTTAATTATAAATTATTTTTTTTTGCCAACTCACAAGCGAGGCCCCTTGATTAGGGAATTGTCTCTTCTGCCAAATGGTAAGTCCGCCACTGGTAAAACCTCCCCAGTACAAAACCAGACAGAGCACTTTGCCAGGACCTGCCTCTCCCTCCAGGACCCTAGGGATAAATTACAAGGGAGTTTAACATTTGTTTTGTAATCAGTGTAACTGAGAACTGGGGCAGGGTGAATGTCATCTCAGATAAGGAAGTAACTGTATACATTATTCTCAGTATATTATCTTCAGCAAGATTTTAACACTAAACATGTCATTGAAAAGGTAACATTTTACTTTAAAAGACATGGAAAAACTAGTGTTTAATTCAAACGTAGTTGTTGCTTCTCACAGCTATTTCTAAAAGTTTCACCATCAGAATATTACATACTTCATGGATAACCAATCAGGTATTTTAAAGTATTTGTCTGGCCTTGCCTTCCTTTTCTAATCTAGATTCAGTTGTCAATCCCAAAGAATTGCTTTGCAATTGTGTTGGCAATGTGATCTGCTCCATAGTCTTTGGGCACAGGTTTGAAAATGACGACCCAATGTTTCAGCTCATCCAAAAGGCTGTTGATGCCTACTTCAATGTCCTCAGCAGCCCTATTGGAGCGGTACAGTAACCTTCAGCTCATCTCTTTTCATAGAATCTTCCATTGCTCTCAAGGCCCTGCTAAATTGAAGCTCTATCACAGTAATTGCACACAATGGCCTTTGGCTGACCAAGCCATTGTTTTCACTAACAAAACCCCTCCCCTCCCATCCCTTTTCTTTCAGATGTACAACATGTTCCCTAGAATCGTTTGGTGCTTTCCAGGCAAACACCATGAGATGTTTGCTATCATAAACAAGGCCAAAGCTTACATACAAGGGCAAGCAGAAACCCGTCTTAAAACCCTTGACACCTCTGAACTTCATCGAGGCCTTCCTGGTTAAAATGCTGGAGGTAGAAAACACGGCATGATCCTCACATTGGAGGTTGAACCTCTTACACATTATGAAAATATGGAATGTGGCTGGAATTAAGACACTATCCATGTCCACTTATGTGAGTTTGGCTATCATGAGTGAATAGACAAGTGAGAGGCCAATGTCTGGTTTTCCAACGTATTTAGTGGCAATAGTAATGTGGAGCTGGCAACAACTAGCCACCAGATGTCGATGTTCACTTGCATAACTGATGGTGACTTATTCTCTTTTCTTAGGACAAAGATGATCCCAACACTGAGTTCAACAATGATAATATGGTGATGACTGCATGGAGCCTGTTTGCTGCTGGAACAGAAACCACATCATCCACAATAAGACAATCATTTCTGATGATGATAAAGTACCCTCACATTCAAGGTACCCTGCTACCCAAGTCTTTATCGATTGCGTCCAAATCTCCTAGACCTATTAGAAAACACTGTAATCCCCCAAAAAGTATAATTCTGGACTATGAATTGTTTGAAATGTGTTATTACGATGTAGTGACATGTAATAACTCCAACAACAATCTGTACATGGTATCAGTGCAACATATTGTAAAGTGTGACTAAAATCTTCCTAAGAGAGTGTTCAGAAGGAGATAGACGAGGTGATTGGCTCAAGAGTGCCCACGGTTGACGACAGAGTTAAAATGCCCTACACGGATGCTGTCATTCATGAAGTCCAGAGATACATGGACCTCAGTCCTACGTCTTTACCCCACAAAGTGATGAGAGATACAGAGTTCTACAACTACCACATTCCAGAGGTGACCACAATTATGTAACTGTACCAACACTGAATGTTACATTTCACTGTATCTTGTTTGACGTGGTGGAACTGTTGTTTAAAAAAGATGATTTACATTTTACGGATCAACATGCAGTTTGTGATGGGTGGTATTGTGTCATTCTTTCAGGGTACCATGGTCCTGCCTCTGCTGTCCTCTGTGCTTGCTGATCCCAAATTGTTTAAAAACCCAGATGAGTTTGACCCAGAGAACTTCCTGGATGAAAATGGAGTCTTTAAGAAAAGTGATGGATTCTTTGCTTTTGGAGTGGGTAAGATCATGCTCCAAGTAGTTTGTGGATTATGTGAGTTAAAAACAAGAAACCTAGTGGCCTGGGGTGGTCTTGCGGTCTACAGTAAGCCGCTGCCTCTCTGGAGGTACTATGTTCCGCTACCAGCATGGGTTTGGTTTGAATCTGACCCGCTGCTTTTCAGCACACTCTCCTAATAACTTTCCTGTATCTCTCTATCCAATCCACAAAAAACAACTTTAAAAGATATGAGAGGATTGGGCCTTTCCTAGCCTGGTTTAGCTAGCCTGATCCACCAGCCTAGGGTTTCCCCACTCATTTAAAAAAACTTAACAAGAAACCTGAAAACCTCTGGTCAACTTCAATTCAGTTATAGGCTCAGCTGACTGACAATGACCTCTCTCCTTTCTCTTGTCCCTGTTAAGGCAGTCAATGTTGTTCTCCTCCTCAAACGAGGAGGAGCATGGATAGGACCAAGATGCGGATTGATAATTGTACATGTTTAATGAAAATAACAGGAAAACACTACAAACTACAAGACAACAAACGTGACATACCTCAAAACAGTCCTGTGTGGTCCAACCACTGACACAGGAAACAAACACCCACAAAACACCAGTGAAACCCTGGCTGCCTTTGTATGACTCTCAATTAGAGACAAACAATACACACCTGTCTCTAATTGAGAATCATACCAGGCCGAACACAAAACCCCACATAGAAATACAAACATAGACAAACCCACCCAACTCACGCCCTGACCAACTAAAATGAATACAAAACAAAGGAAAACAGGTCAGGAACGTGACAGTCCCTCAGGGAAGCGGGCGTGTCCTGGGGAGGCTCTAGCCAGAGTGGAGCTCTTTCTCTTCTTTACCTCCCTTCTGCAGCGCTTCACTTTCACCGGCACCAAACCTCCAGAGGAGATCAACATCGAGCCAGCGTGCTCCAGCTTTGGCCGCATGCCGCGTTCCTATGATTGCTACATCAAACTCAGGACTGAGGAGTGACCACTTTACTGTGGAGAGGTCACAGGCTCAGCCTCACAGGCAGCTGCTTGTCATTATACAGTAACCATAGCATTACATTTACCACCTTTCTTCTTGTAGACAACTATATAAGCGTTAGTGGGTTGTATGCATCTTGCTATTATCCTCAGGTAGGATCTCTAAGGTATGGGTTGATATTTCAAGGCTAATTTCTGTCTACATTAATGTCTTTTAAAGCTTGTTTTTGGTCAGGTTTCAAGAATTGCCTTCAGAGATGTTGGTCACCATATCTCTATGCTGTATATCACACTCACCTTCTTTGTACCCTTGTAAAATAGGAAAAGAAAATTGGCACAGGCCTATAGGTTCATATTAAATTGTCTATTGAAACGTTATGGTGAAAGGACCAAACGTTTCAGGTGTTTAAATGTAAGCAACTGAAATGAGTCTTGTTTTGTAGGTTGCTATGTGGTTCGGACTGTACATCTATACTGGCAGAGCACTTAGGGGTACTGTACACTATGTATACTGTGGGGTCACTATGTTATTCTGCCTTTGTTTTCAACATGACTGATGTATTGTAACACAACATTTGGTTGTAACTTTTGCTTCAACTAATAAATAGTACTGCACACTTCAGCCAGACCTGAAGAACACTGTTAGTGGAATGTTAGTGGTTACCAGAAAAATAAATCAATTTACTCATGAAAATAGTATTGTCATGGTACAACACATTTTTCATATGCTTTTGACACAATGGTTGTGTTTGGCTCAACTGATATTGAGTTTGTTTGCAAACTTAAACCTACAGTGCTGTGAAAAAGTATTTGCCCCTTCCTAATTTTCTCTACTTTTACATATTTTTTGATTATGAATGTACTCAGATCTTCAACCAAAATCGACCCAACGATCACATACTTACTTCGTAAACAAAGTTTTCCAACACCCAATGCCCCTGTGTGAAAAAGTAATTGCCCTCTTACACTCATAATTGGTTGTGCCAGATTTAGCTGCAATGACTCCAATAAAACTCTTACTATAGTTGTTGATCAGCCTAGGCTATTCCAAAACTTCAAATGTGTTGCTTTTTAACCATTTTCATGTACACTTATTGTGTGTTTTGAAACACTGTCTTGCTGCATGATTCAGCTTCAGCTCACAGATGTAAGGCCCGACGTTCTCCTGTAGAATTCTCTGATACAGAGCAGAAATCATGGTTCCTTCTATTAAGGCAAGTCGTCCAGGTCCTGAGGCAGCAAAGCATCCCCAAACCAGCACACTACCACCAGCATGCTGTTCGTTGATATGAGGTTCTTACTGTGGAATGCAGTGTTTGGTTTTCGCCCGGCATAATGGAACCCATGTCGTCCATCTGTGAGCTGAAGCGCAGCTGGATCATGCAGAAAGACAATGATCCAAAACACATAATCAAGTCTACACGAGAATGGTTAAAAAGCAAAAAAAAAGACATTTTGGAATGGCCTAGTCAAAGTCCTGACCTAGTCCCAATTGAGATGTGGCAAGACTTGAAACGAGCAGTTCATGCTTGAAAACCCACAAATGTTGCTGAGTTAAAGCAGTTCTGCATGCAAGTGTGGGACAGAATTCCTCCACAGAGATGTAAGAGACTTATCTACAGGAAGCATTTGGTTGCAGTCATTGCAGCTAAATCTGGCACAACCAGTTATTAAGTTCAAGGGGGCAATTACTTTTTCACACAGGGGAATTGGGTGTTGGACAACTTTGTTAATTAAATAAATAAAATAAGTATACAGTTTGTTATTTGTAAATTCAGGTTTAATTTATCTAATAAGATCTGATAATAATCCGTTTTAAAAAATGTGCAAAAATTGAGAAAATCAGAAAGGGAGCAAATACTTGTTCACTGTCAGTGATACTGGCAAGAAAATAGACTGGCTAGCTAACAACATCATGAAACAATGTGCACTTCAAATGGACAGAAAGCTGTATGTTATGGTTCTGGATGGCCAGATAGCTAACAACATCATGAAAACAATGTGCGCTTCAAATGGACAGAAAGCTGTATGTTATGGTTCTGGATGGCCAGATAGCTAACAACAATGACACGAAACTCCCATGTCGTGAACCGTAAGTGGCTCGTTTCAGCTCATTTGATCTTGCTGTTGATACCATATCTTGTTTTGAGGTGTTTTGACTGTCACATTTCTGCTAATATGGCTAATCATTAGCTATCTAGCTAGCTACCAACAACCATAACGATGTATTTGAGAGACCAGTGCTCACAAAATATAGTTTACATGTCATCAACAATCTAAGCCAATCCAGTCTGTTTTGCCCCATATTTGTGCACACATCGGTTTTGTTGCTCGACAACCAACACCATAGTGCACTCCAAGCTCATCATTAAGCTTCAAGTTCCTCTGCGTCCACATCACTGACAACCTGAAATGGTCCGTCCATACAGACAATGTGGTCAAGAAGGTGCAAACTCAAGAGGCTGAAGAAATTTGACTTTGCCCCTGAGATCCCCACAAACTTCTACAGATGCCCTATGGCGAGCATCCTGTCAGGCTGTATCACTGCTTGGTGTGGAAACTGCACCATCCGCAACCACCGGGCTCTCCAGAGATGGGTGAGGTCACCGGGGGCACACTGCCTGCCCTCCAGGACATCTACAGCACCCGGTGTCACAGGAAGGTCAAGAAGATCCTCAAGGACCTCAGCCACCCGAGCCACGGCCTGTTCACCCAGCTACAATCTAGAAGGAGGAGACAGTACAGGTGCATCAAAGCTTGCACAGAGAGCCTGAACAACAGCTTCTATCTCTAGGCCATCAGACTGTTAAATAGTCACCAAAAGCTGGCCTCCTCCCAGTACCCTGCCCTGCCCTGAACTTAGTCACTGTTACTAGCCAGTCTCCACCCAGTACCCTGCCCTGAACTTAGTCACTGTTACTAGCCAGCCTCTGCCCAGTACCCTGCCCTGAACTTAGTCAATGTTACGAGTCGGCTACCACCCAATACTTTACTCTGCACCTTAGAGACTGCTGCCCTATATACAGTTGAAGTCAGAAGTTTACATACACTTAGGTTGGAATCATTAAAACTCGTTTTTCAACCACTCCACAAATTTCTTGTTAAAAACTATAGTTTTGGCAAGTCGGTTAGGACATCTACTTTGTGCATGACACAAGTAATTTTTCCAACATTTGTTTACAGACAGATTATTTAACTTATAATTCACTGTATCACAATTCCAGTGTGTCAGAAGTTTACATACACTGAGTTGACTGTGCCTTTAAACAGCTTGGAAAATCCCAGAAAAGGATGTCATGGCTTTAGAAGCTTCTGATTGACTAATTGACATAATTTGAGTCAATTGGAGGTGTACCTGTACCTGTGGATGTATTTCAAGGCCTACCTTCAAACTCAGTGCTTCTTTGCTTGACATCATGGGAAAATCAAAAGAAATCAGCCAAGACCTCAGAAAAAGATGGTAGACCTTCACAAGTCTGGTTCATCCCTGGGAGTAATTTCCAAACGCCTGAAGGTACCACGTTCATCTGTACAAACAATAGTACGCAAGTATAAACACCATGGGACCACGCAGCCGTCATACTGCTCAGGAAGGAGACGCGTTCTGTCTCCTAGAGATGAACGTACTTTGGTGCGAAAAGTGCAAATCAATCCCAGAACAACAGCAAAGGACCTTGTGAAGATGCTGGAGGAAACAGGTACAAAAGTATCTATATCCACAGTAAAACGAGTCCCATATCGACATAACCTGAAAGGCCGCTCAGCAAGGAAGAAGCCACTGCTCCAAAAACTGCATAAAAAAGCCAGGCTACGGTTTGCAACTGCACATGGGGACAAAGATCGTACTTTATAGAGAAATGTCCTCTGGTCTGATGAAACAAAAATAGAGCTGTTTGGCCATAATGATCATCTTTATGTTTGGAGGAAAAAGGGGGAGGCTTGCAAGCCGAAGAACACCATCCCAACTGTGAAGCACGGGGTTGACAGCATCATGTTGTGGGGGTGTTTTGCTGTACGAGGGACTGGTGCACTTCACAAAATAGATGGCATCATGAGGTGGGAAATTATGTGGATATATTGAAGCAACATCTCAAGACATCAGTCAGGAAGTTAAAGCTTGGTCGCAAATGGGTCTTTCAAATAAACAATGACCCCAAGCATACTTCAAAAGTTGTGGCAAAATGGCTTAACGACAACAAAGTCAAAGTATTGGAGTGGCCATCACAAAGCCCTGACCTCAATCCTATAGACAATTTGTGGGCAGAACTGAAAAAGCGTGTGCGAGCAAGGAGGCCTACATACCTGACTCAGTTACACCAGCTCTGTCCGGATGAATGGGCCAAAATTCCCACAACTTATTGTGGGAAGCTTGTGGAAGGCTACCCAAAACATTTGACCCAAGTTAAACAATTTAAAAGCAATGCTACCAAATACTAATTGAGTGTATGTAAACTTCTGACCCACTGGGAATGTGATGAAAGAAATAAAAGCTGAAATAAATCATTCTCTCTACTATTATTCTGACATTTCACATTCTTAAAAGAAAGTGGTGATCCTAACTGACCTAAGACAGGGAATTTTTACTAGTATTAAATTTCAGGAATTGTGAAAAACTGAGTTTAAATATATTTGGCTAAGCTGTATGTAAATTGCCGACTTCAACTGTACATAGTCATTTAACACTGGTGACATTAATAATGTTTACATACAGTTCAACCCACTTCATATGTATATACTGTAGTCTAGGCAAGGCTCATCCTTATAGAACAGGTGCTGTTCACACCTTTTCACTCCTTTTCTATTCATATACTGTCCATTGTCTATACACACATAAACATATATATTTATATTCTGGTGTCTGACGTTGCTCGTTCTGATATTTCTTAATTTTTGTTTTTGGCTTTGTGTGTATTGTTTTGTATTGTTAGGTATTACTGCACTGGTGGAGCTAGAAACATAAGCATTTTGTTGCACCTGCGATAACATCTGCAAAATATGTGTACACAACCAATACATTTTGATTTGAACCCGTCTATTGTGCGGTTTATTTTCTTAACTGATTTTGTCTGTGTAACATTTTTACAAATCAGTTATACAAGTTGTCTGTTAAAATAGGCTACATACAGTGCAGGAGAGCATACTCTACATACCCCGAGGGTGTTGTGAGGAGCCCTTAAAAGAGTCACTATTTTTTCTGACAGTCGTCAGACACATCTTTCTTGTTTATTATTAATCAATCAATCAATTTTATTTTATATAGCCCTTCGTACATCAGCTAATATCTCGAAGTACTGTACAGAAACCCAGCCTAAAACCCCAAACAGCTAGTAATGCAGGTGTAGAAGCACGGTGGCTAGGAAAAACTCCCTAGAAAGGCCAAAACCTAGGAAGAAACCTAGAGAGGAACCAGGCTATGAGGGGTGGCCAGTCCTCTTCTGGCTGTGCCGGGTGGAGATTATAACAGAACTATGCCAAGATGTTCAAAAATGTTCATAAGTGACAAGCATGGTCAAATAATAATCATGAATAATTTTCAGTTGGCTTTTCATAGCTGATCATTAAGAGTTGAAAAACAACAGGTCTGGGACAGGTGGCGGTTCCATAACCGCAGGCAGAACAGCTGAAACTGGAATAGCAGCAAGGCCAGGCGGACTGGGGACAGCAAGGAGTCACCACGGGCGGCAGTCCCGACGCATGGTCCAAGGGCCCAGGTCCTCCGAGAGAAAGAAAGAGAGAAGGAGAAAATTAGAGAGAGCCAAGATTTTCAAAATGTTCATAAATGACAAGCATGGTCAAATAATAAACAGGAATACATCTCAGTTGGCTTTTCATAGCCGATCATTAAGAGTTGAAAACAGCAGGTCTGGAACAGGTAGGGGTTTCGTAACCGCAGGCAGAACAGTTGAAACTGGAATAGCAGCAAGGCCAGGCGGACTGGGGACAGCAAGGTGTCAGCATGCCCGGTAGTCCTGACGTATGGTCTTAGGGCTCAGGTTCTCAGAGAGAAAGAGAGAACGAGAGAATTAGAGAGAGCATACTTAAATTCACACAGGACACTGGATAAGACAGGAGTACTCCAGGTATAACCAACTGACCCTAGCCCCCCGACACATAAACTACTGCAGCATAAATACTGGAGGCTGAGACAGGAGCGGTCAGGAGACACTGTGGCCCCATCCGAAAAACCCCCCGGACAGGGCCAAACAGGAAGGATATAACCCCACCCACTTTGCCAAAGCACAGCCCCCGCACCACTAGAGGGATATCCTCAACCACCAACTTACAATCCTGAGACAAGGCCGAGTATAGCCCACAAAGGTCTCCACCACAGCACAAACCAAGGGGGGGCGCCAACCCAGACAGGAAGATCACATCAGTAACTCAACCCACTCAAGTGACGCACCCCTCCTAGGGACGGCATGAAAGAGCACCAGCAAGCCGGTGACTCAGCCCCTGTAACAGGGTTAGAGGCAGAGAATCCCAGTGGAGAGAGGGGAACCGGCCTGGCAGAGACAGCAAGGGCGGTTCGTTGCTCCAGAGCCTTTCCGTTCACCTTCACACTCCTGGGCCAGACTACACTCAATCATATGACCTACTGAAGAGATAAGTCTTCAGTAAAGACTTAAAGGTTGAGACCGAGTCTGCGTCTTTCACATGGGTAGGCAGACTATTCCATAAAAATGGAGATCTATAGGAGAAAGCCCTGCCTCCAGCTGTTTGCTTAGAAATTCTAGGGACAATTAGGAGGCCTGCGTCTTGTGACCGTAGCGTACGTGTAGGTATGTACGGCAGGACCAACTCGGAAAGATAGGTAGGAGCAAGCCCATGTAACGCTTTATAGGTTAATAGTAAAACCTTGAAATCAGCCCTTGCCTTAACAGGAAGCCAGTGTAGGGAAGCTAGCACTGGAGTAATATGATCAAATTTCTTGGTTCTAGTCAGGATTCTATTAGTCATTCATTAAATGATAGTTCCTGTTTACCCTCCAACCACAGCTTACCTGTACCATCTTGCACACAACGTTCCACTTTCTCTCTTTGCCTACAGTACATAGCTAAGAGTAACTGCCACACTGCTCAGACACATCTTAGTCCTTAAGTGACTTCAACATGGATTTACTACATGTACTGCAGACTAACATTTTGTCCATAATAATGGCTATAGTGGTTATTATTTTACTTTGGAAGTACATGGGGAAACAGAGCAGCTATGGACGTTTGCCTCCGGGTCCTTCACCAATTCCTCTGCTTGGTAACTTGTTACAAATGGATCTGAAACAACCGGACATGTCCTACATGAAGGTCAGTTAAAAGCTACAATCTGGTTGATTTTCTCAAAGTCATAGATGTAGCTACGGATGCAAGTACTGCAGTCATATATCAATATTATAGTTTTAATAATTTGAAGCTACAGTATACATTGTTTGCAGTGTTGAGGATTATCTGATTACATGTACTGTAATCAGTTACATGTAATCTGATTATGTTCATAAGTGACAAGCATGGTCAAATAATAATCATGAATAATTTTCAGTTGGCTTTTCATAGCTGATCATTAAGAGTTGAAAAACAACAGGTCTGGGACAGGTGGCGGTTCCATAACCGCAGGCAGAACAGCTGAAACTGGAATAGCAGCAAGGCCAGGCGGACTGGGGACAGCAAGGAGTCACCACGGGCGGCAGTCCCGACGCATGGTCCTAGGGCCCAGGTCCTCCGAGAGAAAGAAAGAGAGAAGGAGAAAATTAGAGAGAGCCAAGATTTTCAAAATGTTCATAAATGACAAGCATGGTCAAATAATAAACAGGAATACATCTCAGTTGGCTTTTCATAGCCGATCATTAAGAGTTGAAAACAGCAGGTCTGGAACAGGTAGGGGTTTCGTAACCGCAGGCAGAACAGTTGAAACTGGAATAGCAGCAAGGCCAGGCGGACTGGGGACAGCAAGGTGTCAGCATGCCCGGTAGTCCTGACGTATGGTCTTAGGGCTCAGGTTCTCAGAGAGAAAGAGAGAACGAGAGAATTAGAGAGAGCATACTTAAATTCACACAGGACACTGGATAAGACAGGAGAAGTACTCCAGGTATAACCAACTGACCCTAGCCCCCCGACACATAAACTACTGCAGCATAAATACTGGAGGCTGAGACAGGAGCGGTCAGGAGACACTGTGGCCCCATCCGAAAACCCCCCCGGACAGGGCCAAACAGGAAGGATATAACCCCACCCACTTTGCCAAAGCACAGCCCCCGCACCACTAGAGGGATATCCTCAACCACCAACTTACAATCCTGAGACAAGGCCGAGTATAGCCCACAAAGGTCTCCACCACAGCACAAACCAAGGGGGGGCGCCAACCCAGACAGGAAGATCACATCAGTAACTCAACCCACTCAAGTGACGCACCCCTCCTAGGGACGGCATGAAAGAGCACCAGCAAGCCGGTGACTCAGCCCCTGTAACAGGGTTAGAGGCAGAGAATCCCAGTGGAGAGAGGGGAACCGGCCTGGCAGAGACAGCAAGGGCGGTTCGTTGCTCCAGAGCCTTTCCGTTCACCTTCACACTCCTGGGCCAGACTACACTCAATCATATGACCTACTGAAGAGATAAGTCTTCAGTAAAGACTTAAAGGTTGAGACCGAGTCTGCGTCTTTCACATGGGTAGGCAGACTATTCCATAAAAATGGAGATCTATAGGAGAAAGCCCTGCCTCCAGCTGTTTGCTTAGAAATTCTAGGGACAATTAGGAGGCCTGCGTCTTGTGACCGTAGCGTACGTGTAGGTATGTACGGCAGGACCAACTCGGAAAGATAGGTAGGAGCAAGCCCATGTAACGCTTTATAGGTTAATAGTAAAACCTTGAAATCAGCCCTTGCCTTAACAGGAAGCCAGTGTAGGGAAGCTAGCACTGGAGTAATATGATCAAATTTCTTGGTTCTAGTCAGGATTCTATTAGTCATTCATTAAATGATAGTTCCTGTTTACCCTCCAACCACAGCTTACCTGTACCATCTTGCACACAACGTTCCACTTTCTCTCTTTGCCTACAGTACATAGCTAAGAGTAACTGCCACACTGCTCAGACACATCTTAGTCCTTAAGTGACTTCAACATGGATTTACTACATGTACTGCAGACTAACATTTTGTCCATAATAATGGCTATAGTGGTTATTATTTTACTTTGGAAGTACATGGGGAAACAGAGCAGCTATGGACGTTTGCCTCCGGGTCCTTCACCAATTCCTCTGCTTGGTAACTTGTTACAAATGGATCTGAAACAACCGGACATGTCCTACATGAAGGTCAGTTAAAAGCTACAATCTGGTTGATTTTCTCAAAGTCATAGATGTAGCTACGGATGCAAGTACTGCAGTCATATATCAATATTATAGTTTTAATAATTTGAAGCTACAGTATACATTGTTTGCAGTGTTGAGGATTAACTGATTACATGTACTGTAATCAGTTACATGTAATCTGATTATGTTCATAAGTGACAAGCATGGTCAAATAATAATCATGAATAATTTTCAGTTGGCTTTTCATAGCTGATCATTAAGAGTTGAAAAACAACAGGTCTGGGACAGGTGGCGGTTCCATAACCGCAGGCAGAACAGCTGAAACTGGAATAGCAGCAAGGCCAGGCGGACTGGGGACAGCAAGGAGTCACCACGGGCGGCAGTCCCGACGCATGGTCCTAGGGCCCAGGTCCTCCGAGAGAAAGAAAGAGAGAAGGAGAAAATTAGAGAGAGCCAAGATTTTCAAAATGTTCATAAATGACAAGCATGGTCAAATAATAAACAGGAATACATCTCAGTTGGCTTTTCATAGCCGATCATTAAGAGTTGAAAACAGCAGGTCTGGAACAGGTAGGGGTTTCGTAACCGCAGGCAGAACAGTTGAAACTGGAATAGCAGCAAGGCCAGGCGGACTGGGGACAGCAAGGTGTCAGCATGCCCGGTAGTCCTGACGTATGGTCTTAGGGCTCAGGTTCTCAGAGAGAAAGAGAGAACGAGAGAATTAGAGAGAGCATACTTAAATTCACACAGGACACTGGATAAGACAGGAGAAGTACTCCAGGTATAACCAACTGACCCTAGCCCCCCGACACATAAACTACTGCAGCATAAATACTGGAGGCTGAGACAGGAGCGGTCAGGAGACACTGTGGCCCCATCCGAAAAAACCCCCGGACAGGGCCAAACAGGAAGGATATAACCCCACCCACTTTGCCAAAGCACAGCCCCCGCACCACTAGAGGGATATCCTCAACCACCAACTTACAATCCTGAGACAAGGCCGAGTATAGCCCACAAAGGTCTCCACCACAGCACAAACCAAGGGGGGGGCGCCAACCCAGACAGGAAGATCACATCAGTAACTCAATCCACTCAAGTGACGCACCCCTCCTAGGGACGGCATGAAAGAGCACCAGCAAGCCGGTGACTCAGCCCCTGTAACAGGGTTAGAGGCAGAGAATCCCAGTGGAGAGAGGGGAACCGGCCTGGCAGAGACAGCAAGGGCGGTTCGTTGCTCCAGAGCCTTTCCGTTCACCTTCACACTCCTGGGCCAGACTACACTCAATCATATGACCTACTGAAGAGATAAGTCTTCAGTAAAGACTTAAAGGTTGAGACCGAGTCTGCGTCTTTCACATGGGTAGGCAGACTATTCCATAAAAATGGAGATCTATAGGAGAAAGCCCTGCCTCCAGCTGTTTGCTTAGAAATTCTAGGGACAATTAGGAGGCCTGCGTCTTGTGACCGTAGCGTACGTGTAGGTATGTACGGCAGGACCAACTCGGAAAGATAGGTAGGAGCAAGCCCATGTAACGCTTTATAGGTTAACAGTAAAACCTTGAAATCAGCCCTTGCCTTAACAGGAAGCCAGTGTAGGGAAGCTAGCACTGGAGTAATATGATCAAATTTCTTGGTTCTAGTCAGGATTCTATTAGTCATTCATTAAATGATAGTTCCTGTTTACCCTCCAACCACAGCTTACCTGTACCATCTTGCACACAACGTTCCACTTTCTCTCTTTGCCTACAGTACATAGCTAAGAGTAACTGCCACACTGCTCAGACACATCTTAGTCCTTAAGTGACTTCAACATGGATTTACTACATGTACTGCAGACTAACATTTTGTCCATAATAATGGCTATAGTGGTTATTATTTTACTTTGGAAGTACATGGGGAAACAGAGCAGCTATGGACGTTTGCCTCCGGGTCCTTCACCAATTCCTCTGCTTGGTAACTTGTTACAAATGGATCTGAAACAACCGGACATGTCCTACATGAAGGTCAGTTAAAAGCTACAATCTGGTTGATTTTCTCAAAGTCATAGATGTAGCTACGGATGCAAGTACTGCAGTCATATATCAATATTATAGTTTTAATAATTTGAAGCTACAGTATACATTGTTTGCAGTGTTGAGGATTAACTGATTACATGTACTGTAATCAGTTACATGTAATCTGATTATGTTCATAAGTGACAAGCATGGTCAAATAATAATCATGAATAATTTTCAGTTGGCTTTTCATAGCTGATCATTAAGAGTTGAAAAACAACAGGTCTGGGACAGGTGGCGGTTCCATAACCGCAGGCAGAACAGCTGAAACTGGAATAGCAGCAAGGCCAGGCGGACTGGGGACAGCAAGGAGTCACCACGGGCGGCAGTCCCGACGCATGGTCCTAGGGCCCAGGTCCTCCGAGAGAAAGAAAGAGAGAAGGAGAAAATTAGAGAGAGCCAAGATTTTCAAAATGTTCATAAATGACAAGCATGGTCAAATAATAAACAGGAATACATCTCAGTTGGCTTTTCATAGCCGATCATTAAGAGTTGAAAACAGCAGGTCTGGAACAGGTAGGGGTTTCGTAACCGCAGGCAGAACAGTTGAAACTGGAATAGCAGCAAGGCCAGGCGGACTGGGGACAGCAAGGTGTCAGCATGCCCGGTAGTCCTGACGTATGGTCTTAGGGCTCAGGTTCTCAGAGAGAAAGAGAGAACGAGAGAATTAGAGAGAGCATACTTAAATTCACACAGGACACTGGATAAGACAGGAGAAGTACTCCAGGTATAACCAACTGACCCTAGCCCCCCGACACATAAACTACTGCAGCATAAATACTGGAGGCTGAGACAGGAGCGGTCAGGAGACACTGTGGCCCCATCCGAAAAAACCCCCGGACAGGGCCAAACAGGAAGGATATAACCCCACCCACTTTGCCAAAGCACAGCCCCCGCACCACTAGAGGGATATCCTCAACCACCAACTTACAATCCTGAGACAAGGCCGAGTATAGCCCACAAAGGTCTCCACCACAGCACAAACCAAGGGGGGGGCGCCAACCCAGACAGGAAGATCACATCAGTAACTCAATCCACTCAAGTGACGCACCCCTCCTAGGGACGGCATGAAAGAGCACCAGCAAGCCGGTGACTCAGCCCCTGTAACAGGGTTAGAGGCAGAGAATCCCAGTGGAGAGAGGGGAACCGGCCTGGCAGAGACAGCAAGGGCGGTTCGTTGCTCCAGAGCCTTTCCGTTCACCTTCACACTCCTGGGCCAGACTACACTCAATCATATGACCTACTGAAGAGATAAGTCTTCAGTAAAGACTTAAAGGTTGAGACCGAGTCTGCGTCTTTCACATGGGTAGGCAGACTATTCCATAAAAATGGAGATCTATAGGAGAAAGCCCTGCCTCCAGCTGTTTGCTTAGAAATTCTAGGGACAATTAGGAGGCCTGCGTCTTGTGACCGTAGCGTACGTGTAGGTATGTACGGCAGGACCAACTCGGAAAGATAGGTAGGAGCAAGCCCATGTAACGCTTTATAGGTTAACAGTAAAACCTTGAAATCAGCCCTTGCCTTAACAGGAAGCCAGTGTAGGGAAGCTAGCACTGGAGTAATATGATCAAATTTCTTGGTTCTAGTCAGGATTCTATTAGTCATTCATTAAATGATAGTTCCTGTTTACCCTCCAACCACAGCTTACCTGTACCATCTTGCACACAACGTTCCACTTTCTCTCTTTGCCTACAGTACATAGCTAAGAGTAACTGCCACACTGCTCAGACACATCTTAGTCCTTAAGTGACTTCAACATGGATTTACTACATGTACTGCAGACTAACATTTTGTCCATAATAATGGCTATAGGGGTTATTATTTTACTTTGGAAGTACATGGGGAAACAGAGCAGCTATGGACGTTTGCCTCCGGGTCCTTCACCAATTCCTCTGCTTGGTAACTTGTTACAAATGGATCTGAAACAACCGGACATGTCCTACATGAAGGTCAGTTAAAAGATACAATCTGGTTGATTTTCTCAAAGTCATAGATGTAGCTACGGATGCAAGTACTGCAGTCATATATCAATATTATAGTTTTAATAATTTGAAGCTACAGTATACATTGTTTGCAGTGTTGAGGATTAACTGATTACATGTACTGTAATCAGTTACATGTAATCTGATTATGTTCATAAGTGACAAGCATGGTCAAATAATAATCATGAATAATTTTCAGTTGGCTTTTCATAGCTGATCATTAAGAGTTGAAAAACAACAGGTCTGGGACAGGTGGCGGTTCCATAACCGCAGGCAGAACAGCTGAAACTGGAATAGCAGCAAGGCCAGGCGGACTGGGGACAGCAAGGAGTCACCACGGGCGGCAGTCCCGACGCATGGTCCTAGGGCCCAGGTCCTCCGAGAGAAAGAAAGAGAGAAGGAGAAAATTAGAGAGAGCCAAGATTTTCAAAATGTTCATAAATGACAAGCATGGTCAAATAATAAACAGGAATACATCTCAGTTGGCTTTTCATAGCCGATCATTAAGAGTTGAAAACAGCAGGTCTGGAACAGGTAGGGGTTTCGTAACCGCAGGCAGAACAGTTGAAACTGGAATAGCAGCAAGGCCAGGCGGACTGGGGACAGCAAGGTGTCAGCATGCCCGGTAGTCCTGACGTATGGTCTTAGGGCTCAGGTTCTCAGAGAGAAAGAGAGAACGAGAGAATTAGAGAGAGCATACTTAAATTCACACAGGACACTGGATAAGACAGGAGAAGTACTCCAGGTATAACCAACTGACCCTAGCCCCCCGACACATAAACTACTGCAGCATAAATACTGGAGGCTGAGACAGGAGCGGTCAGGAGACACTGTGGCCCCATCCGAAAAACCCCCCGGACAGGGCCAAACAGGAAGGATATAACCCCACCCACTTTGCCAAAGCACAGCCCCCGCACCACTAGAGGGATATCCTCAACCACCAACTTACAATCCTGAGACAAGGCCGAGTATAGCCCACAAAGGTCTCCACCACAGCACAAACCAAGGGGGGGCGCCAACCCAGACAGGAAGATCACATCAGTAACTCAACCCACTCAAGTGACGCACCCCTCCTAGGGACGGCATGAAAGAGCACCAGCAAGCCGGTGACTCAGCCCCTGTAACAGGGTTAGAGGCAGAGAATCCCAGTGGAGAGAGGGGAACCGGCCTGGCAGAGACAGCAAGGGCGGTTCGTTGCTCCAGAGCCTTTCCGTTCACCTTCACACTCCTGGGCCAGACTACACTCAATCATATGACCTACTGAAGAGATAAGTCTTCAGTAAAGACTTAAAGGTTGAGACCGAGTCTGCGTCTTTCACATGGGTAGGCAGACTATTCCATAAAAATGGAGATCTATAGGAGAAAGCCCTGCCTCCAGCTGTTTGCTTAGAAATTCTAGGGACAATTAGGAGGCCTGCGTCTTGTGACCGTAGCGTACGTGTAGGTATGTACGGCAGGACCAACTCGGAAAGATAGGTAGGAGCAAGCCCATGTAACGCTTTATAGGTTAACAGTAAAACCTTGAAATCAGCCCTTGCCTTAACAGGAAGCCAGTGTAGGGAAGCTAGCACTGGAGTAATATGATCAAATTTCTTGGTTCTAGTCAGGATTCTATTAGTCATTCATTAAATGATAGTTCCTGTTTACCCTCCAACCACAGCTTACCTGTACCATCTTGCACACAACGTTCCACTTTCTCTCTTTGCCTACAGTACATAGCTAAGAGTAACTGCCACACTGCTCAGACACATCTTAGTCCTTAAGTGACTTCAACATGGATTTACTACATGTACTGCAGACTAACATTTTGTCCATAATAATGGCTATAGTGGTTATTATTTTACTTTGGAAGTACATGGGGAAACAGAGCAGCTATGGACGTTTGCCTCCGGGTCCTTCACCAATTCCTCTGCTTGGTAACTTGTTACAAATGGATCTGAAACAACCGGACATGTCCTACATGAAGGTCAGTTAAAAGATACAATCTGGTTGATTTTCTCAAAGTCATAGATGTAGCTACGGATGCAAGTACTGCAGTCATATATCAATATTATAGTTTTAATAATTTGAAGCTACAGTATACATTGTTTGCAGTGTTGAGGATTAACTGATTACATGTACTGTAATCAGTTACATGTAATCTGATTACAAAACTAACTAAACAGTTACGCACCACCAAAAATATTGTAATCAGATTACAGATACTTTTGAAAAACGAGATGATTACTTATTGGATTATTCAGAAATGATGTTTGCAATAGAAATATATACTTTTTTGTCAATGACATTCAATTCTGCATTTAAAAAAGGCACAAGTTGAAGTTTGTTCCACCTGAGCGAGTCTGATCACGAGTCCGAGACCACTATGAAGACATACCAAATTAGTTTGATGGATCATTTGTGTCTTTTTCTATTGCTGCTTGAGGGGAAAGTAATGTTACTGAGTTTGGACATTTCAAAAGTTACATTACTGATTCTTTTTTTGGACAGGTAACTAGCAACTGTAACAGATTATGTTTACAAAGTAATTTACTCAGCCCTGATCATTTGTTTAAAGACAATGGGATAAGATGAGGGGATAAGTACTAAGTTCATGAAGGAGTTATACGTTATATTCTTCAAGAATCAATGGGATCCTCTCATCTCTCCTCAGTTCAGTAAGACATATGGCTCAGTGTTTACTGTATGGCTGGGCTCCAAACCTGTAGTGGTGATCGCTGGCTATCAGGCTATCAAGGATGCTTTTGTCACACAAGGAGAAGAGTTCAGCGGCAGAGCCAACTACCCCATGATCATGACAGTCACTAAAGGATATGGTGGGTGATTATTTTGTATTTTTTTAAATGGGAGTGGGTGGGTGTCATTGACTTTGCTACAGTCAGTCTGTGTGGAAATTACATTAGGTTTATGTTATGCTATTCTAATTATTCCTCTTTGTGCTTCTGTCATACTGTTTACTGTAGGGGTGTTGGTGAGCAGTGGGAAGAGATCTAAAGATCTTCGCAGGTTCTCGCTGATGACCCTGAAAACCCTTGGGATGGGGCGCAGGAGCATTGAAGAACGTGTCCAAGAAGAGGCTAAGATGCTGGTGAAAGCCTTCAGTGAATATGGAGGTAGATTGTTTTTCTTAGTATTTTTCTTGCCTTGGAAATATATTTTATAATTACTTTATGGGCAATATTACTCAGGTTGTTGGAATGTGAGAAACTGAAGATACATGGTTTACTGCAGAACATAGTAACAGTAACACCCATGGGGTGTACAGGGTTTTTATAGTATAGACATGTCATTTACCTGTGAACAAGTTGTAACGCTCGTCTTTAGGTGGAAGTGAGGAGGACCAAGGCGCAGCTTGGTGAATGTTCATGATGTCGAATTTTAATGATATCCAACAAAACACTGACAAAATACAAAATAACAAAACGACGTGAACAAACCTGAACTTGAGAACACAATAAAACATGAACGCACGAACAGGAAGGAACAAACGAACGAAACGAAACAGTACCGTGTGGCGAACAAACACAGACACAGCAACAATCACCCACAAACAAACAGTGAAAACAGTCAACCTTAATATGGTTCCCAATCAGAGGAAACGTAAAACACCTGCCCCTGATTTAGAACCATATCAGGCTAGTTGACAACCCTAAACCAAACATAGGAACACATAACATAGAATGCCCACCCAGCTCACGTCCTGACCAACTAAACAAGACTAAACAAAGGAAATAAGGTCAGGAACGTGACACAAGTACCATTTTGGTGCTGAGGGAGTTTCGATCAAATAATTGCAGATTTCGGTTTCATTAATAAATAAAAAAAACATGAAGTGCAGTATGCATTATGTTGTTTAAATGTTGTTATAACACAGAATTAAACAATTGATACACGTGACTGCCCGTTACTCATTTATTAACCATCATTTATTCACATTACTTTACTTAGTTTCAGCCACTTGCGCATATATCTCATCGGAGAAAGCATTCGAGCGAAACAGCGCTCCGCTGTCTCGTGGAAACTATTCAGACCCCTTGACTTTTTCCACATTTTGTTACGTTACAGCCCTATTCTAAAATTGATTAAAAACTTTTTTCCCTCCTCATCAGTCTACACGCAATACCCCATAATGACAAAGCGAAAACAGGTTTTTGGAAAATGTTGCAAATGTATAAAAATAAAAAACGGATATCTTATTTACATAAGTATTCAGACCCTTTGCTATGAAACCCAAAATTGAGCTCTGGTGCATCCTGTTTCCATTGATCATCCTTGATGTTTCTACAACTTGATTGTAGTTCACCTGTGGTAAATTCAATTGATTGGACATGATTTGGAAAGGCGCACACCTGTCTATATAAGGTCCCACAGTTGACAGTGCATGACAGAGCAAAAACCAAGCCATGAGCCAAATTTCTAAACCTGTTTTTGCTTTGTCATTATGGGGTATTTGTTGTGTGTCGAAGGATGAGGGGGGAAAAAGCGTTGAAATAACTTAATTACAACAACATATAATATTATGCCCAGCTTACGAGCGAGGCCCCTTGATGATGTGATCCTAATGATAAGTCCACCATTGATTAAACCTCCGCACTACAAAACCAGACAGAGCACTTTGCCAGGACCTGCCTCTCCCTCCAGGACCCCATGGGTAACGTTGGTTTTGTAATCAGTGTAACTGAGATACATTATTCTGTAATCGGTTTAACTGTATACATAATTCTCAGTATATTATCTTCAGCAAGGTTTTCACGCTAAACATGTCATTGAAAAGGTACCATTTTACATTAAAATACATGGAAAAACGAGTTGTTGCTTCTCACAGCTATTTCTAAAAGTTTCACCATCAGAATATTATATATGGATAACCAATCAGGTATTTTAAAGTATTTGTCTGTCCTTGCCTTCCTTTTCTAATCTAGATTCAGTTGTCAATCCCAAAGAATTGCTTTGCAATTGTGTTGGCAATGTGATCTGCTCCATAGTCTTTGGGCACAGGTTTGAAAATGACGACCCAATGTTTCAGCTCATCCAAAAGGCTGTTGATGCCTACTTCAATGTCCTCAGCAGCCCTATTGGAGCGGTACAGTAACCTTCAGCTCATCTCTTTTCATAGAATCTTCCATTGCTCTCAACGCCCTGCTAAATTGAAGCTCTATCACAGTAATTGCACACAATGGCCTTGAGCTGACCAAGCCATTGTTTTCACTAACAAAACCCCATTCCATCCCTTTTCTTTCAGATGTACAACATGTTCCCTAGAATCGTTTGGTGCTTTCCAGGCAAACACCATGAGATGTTTGCTATCATAAACAAGGCCAAAGCTTACATACAAGGGCAAGCAGAAACCCGTCTTAAAACCCTTGACACCTCTGAACCTCAGGACTTCATCGAGGCCTTCCTGGTTAAAATGCTGGAGGTAGAAAACACGGCATGATCCTCACATTGGAGGTTGAACCTCTTACACATTATGAAAATATGGAATGTGGCTGGAATTAAGACACTATCCATGTCCACTTATGTGAGTTTGGCTATCATGAGTGAATAGACAAGTGAGAGGCCAATGTCTGGTTTTCCAACGTATTTAGTGGCAATAGTAATGTGGAGCTGGCAACAACTAGCCACCAGATGTCGATGTTCACTTGCATAACTGATGGTGACTTATTCTCTTTTCTTAGGACAAAGATGATCCCAACACTGAGTTCAACAATGATAATATGGTGATGACTGCATGGAGCCTGTTTGCTGCTGGAACAGAAACCACATCATCCACAATAAGACAATCATTTCTGATGATGATAAAGTACCCTCACATTCAAGGTACCCTGCTACCCAAGTCTTTATCGATTGCGTCCAAATCTCCTAGACCTATTAGAAAACACTGTAATCCCCCAAAAAGTATAATTCTGGACTATGAATTGTTTGAAATGTGTTATTACGATGTAGTGACATGTAATAACTCCAACAACAATCTGTACATGGTATCAGTGCAACATATTGTAAAGTGTGACTAAAATCTTCCTAAGAGAGTGTTCAGAAGGAGATAGACGAGGTGATTGGCTCAAGAGTGCCCACGGTTGACGACAGAGTTAAAATGCCCTACACGGATGCTGTCATTCACGAAGTCCAGAGATACATGGACCTCAGTCCTACGTCTTTACCCCACAAAGTGATGAGAGATACAGAGTTCTACAACTACCACATTCCAGAGGTGACCACAATTATGTAACTGTACCAACACTGAATGTTAAATTTCACTGTATCTTGTTTGACGTGGTGGAACTGTTGTTTAAAAAAGATGATTTACATTTTACGGATCAACATGCAGTTTGTGATGGGTGGTATTTTGTCATTCTTTCAGGGTACCATGGTCCTGCCTCTGCTGTCCTCTGTGCTTGCTGATCCCAAATTGTTTAAAAACCCAGATGAGTTTGACCCAGAGAACTTCCTGGATGAAAATGGAGTCTTTAAGAAAAGTGATGGATTCTTTGCTTTTGGAGTGGGTAAGATCATGCTCCAAGTAGTTTGTGGATTATGTGAGTTAAAAACAAGAAACCTAGTGGCCTGGGGTGGTCTTGCGGTCTACAGTAAGCCGCTGCCTCTCTGGAGGTACTATGTTCCGCTGCCAGCATGGGTTTGGTTTGAATCTGACCCGCTGCTTTTCAGCACACTCTCCTAATAACTTTCCTGTATCTCTCTATCCAATCCACAAAAAACAACTTTAAAAGATATGAGAGGATTGGGCCTTTCCTAGCCTGGTTTAGCTAGCCTGATCCACCAGCCTAGGGTTTCCCCACTCATTTAAAAAAATTTAACAAGAAACCTGAAAACCTCTGGTCAACTTCAATTCAGTTATAGGCTCAGCTGACTGACAATGACCTCTCTCCTTTCTCTTGTCCCTCAGGGAAGCGGGCGTGTCCTGGGGAGGCTCTAGCCAGAGTGGAGCTCTTTCTCTTCTTTACCTCCCTCCTGCAGCGCTTCACTTTCACCGGCACCAAACCTCCAGAGGAGATCAACATCGAGCCAGCGTGCTCCAGCTTTGGCCGCATGCCGCGTTCCTATGATTGCTACATCAAACTCAGGACTGAGGAGTGACCACTTTACAGTGGAGAGGTCACAGGCTCAGCCTCACAGGCAGCTGCTTGTCATTATACAGTAACCATAGCATTACATTTACCACCTTTCTTCTTGTAGACAACTATATAAGCGTTAGTGGGTTCTATGCATCTTGCTATTATCCTCAGGTAGGATCTCTAAGGTATGGGTTGATATTTCAAGGCTAATTTCTGTCTACATTAATGTCTTTTAAAGCTTGTTTTTGGTCAGGTTTCAAGAATTGCCTTCAGAGATGTTGGTCACCATATCTCTATGCTGTATATCACACTCACCTTCTTTGTACCCTTGTAAAATAGGAAAAGAAAATTGGCACAGGCCTATAGGTTCATATTAAATTGTCTATTGAAACATTATGGTGAAAGGACCAAACGTTTCAGGTGTTTAAATGTAAGCAACTGAAATGAGTCTTGTTTTGTAGGTTGCTATGTGGTTCGGACTGTACATCTATACTGGCAGAGCACTTAGGGGTACTGTACACTATGTATACTGTGGGGGCACTATGTTATTCTGCCTTTGTTTTCAACATGACTGATGTATTGTAACACAACATTTGGTTGTAACTTTTGCTTCAACTAATAAATAGTACTGCACACTTCAGCCAGACCTGAAGAACACTGTTAGTGGAATGTTAGTGGTTACCAGAAAAATAAATCAATTTACTCATAAAAATAGTATTGTCATGGTACAACACATTTTTCATATGCTTTTGACACAATGGTTGTGTTTGGCTCAACTGATATTGAGTTTGTTTGCAAACTTAAACCTACAGTGCTGTGAAAAAGTATTTGCCCCCTTCCTAATTTTCTCTACTTTTACATATTTTTGATTATGAATGTACTCAGATCTTCAACCAAAATCGACACAACGATTACATACTTACTTCATAAACAAAGTTATCCAACACCCAATGCCCCTGTGTGAAAAAGTAATTGCCCTCTTACACTCATAACTGGTTGTGCCAGATTTAGCTGCAATGACTCCAACAAAACTCTTACTATAGTTGTTGATCAGCCTAGGCTATTCCAAAACTTCAAATGTGTTGCTTTTTAACCATTTTCATGTACACTTATTGTGTGTTTTGAAACACTGTCTTGCTGCATGATTCAGCTTCAGCTCACAGATGTAAGGCCCGACGTTCTCCTGTAGAATTCTCTGATACAGAGCAGAAATCATGGTTCCTTCTATTAAGGCAAGTCGTCCAGGTCCTGAGGCAGCAAAGCATCCCCAAACCAGCACACTACCACCAGCATGCTGTTCGTTGATATGAGGTTCTTACTGTGGAATGCAGTGTTTGGTTTTCGCCCGGCATAATGGAACCCATGTCGTCCATCTGTGAGCTGAAGCGCAGCTGGATCATGCAGAAAGACAATGATCCAAAACACATAATCAAGTCTACACGAGAATTGTTAAAAAGCAACAAAAAAAAGACATTTTGGAATGGCCTAGTCAAAGTCCTGACCTAATCGCAATTGAGATGTGGCAAGACTTGAAACGAGCAGTTCATGCTTGAAAACCCACAAATGTTGCTGCGTTAAAGCAGTTCTGCATGCAAGTGTGGGCCAGAATTCCTCCACAGAGATGTAAGAGACTTATCTACAGGAAGCATTTTGTTGCAGTCATTGCAGCTAAATCTGGCACAACCAGTTATTAAGTTCAAGGGGGCAATTACTTTTTCACACAGGGGAATTGGGTGTTGGACAACTTTGTTCATTAAATAAATAAAGTAAGTATACATTTTGTTTGTTATTTGTAAATTCAGGTTTCCTTTATCTAATAAGATCTGATAATAATCAGTTTTAAAAAATGTGCAAAAATTGAGAAAATCAGAAAGGGAGCAAATACTTGTTCACTGTCAGTGATACTGGCAAGAAAATAGACTGGCTAGCTAACAACATCATGAAAACAATGTGCGCTTCAAATGGACAGAAAGCTGTATGTTATGGTTCTGGATGGCCAGATAGCTAACAACAATGACACGAAACTCCCATGTCGTGAACCGTAAGTGGCTCGTTTCAGCTCATTTGATCTTGCTGTTGATACCATATCTTGTTTTGAGGTGTTTTGACTGTCACATTTCTGCTAATATGGCTAATCATTAGCTATCTAGCTAGCTACCAACAACCATAACGATGTATTTGAGAGACCAGTGCTCACAAAATATAGTTTACATGTCATCAACAATCTAAGCCAATCCAGTCTGTTTTGCCCCATATTTGTGCACACATCGGTTTTGTTGCTCGACAACCAACACCATAGTGCACTCCAAGCTCATCATTAAGCTTCAAGTTCCTCTGCGTCCACATCACTGACAACCTGAAATGGTCCGTCCATACAGACAATGTGGTCAAGAAGGTGCAAACTCAGGAGGCTGAAGAAATTTGACTTTGCCCCTGAGATCCCCACAAACTTCTACAGATGCCCTATGGCGAGCATCCTGTCAGGCTGTATCACTGCCTGGTGTGGAAACTGCACCATCCGCAACCACCGGGCTCTCCAGAGATGGGTGAGGTCACCGGGGGCACACTGCCTGCCCTCCAGGACATCTACAGCACCCGGTGTCACAGGAAGGCCAAGAAGATCCTCGAGGACCTCAGCCACCCGAGCCACAGCCTGTTCACCCAGCTGCAATCTAGAAGGAGGAGACAGTACAGGTGCATCAAAGCTTGCACAGAGAGCCTGAACAACAGCTTCTATCTCTAGGCCATCAGACTGTTAAATAGTCACCAAAAGCTGGCCTCCGCCCAGTACCCTGCCCTGCCCTGAACTTAGTCACTGTTACTAGCCAGTCTCCACCCAGTACCCTGCCCTTAACTTAGTCACTGTTACTAGCCAGCCTCCGCCCAGTACCCTGCCCTGAACTTAGTCAATGTTACGAGTCGGCTACCACCCAATACTTTACTCTGCACCTTAGAGGCCTACATACCTGACTCAGTTACACCAGCTCTGTCCGGAGGAATGGGCCAAAATTCCCACAACTTATTGTGGGAAGCTTGTGGAAGGCTACCCAAAACATTTGACCCAAGTTAAACAATTTAAAGGCAATGCTACCAAATACTAATTGAGTGTATGTAAACTTCTGACCCACTGGGAATGTGATGAAAGAAATAAAAGCTGAAATAAATCATTCTCTCTACTATTATTCTGACATTTCACATTCTTAAAAGAAAGTAGTGATCCTAACTGACCTAAGACAGGGAATTCTTACTAGTATTAAATTTCAGGAATTGTGAAAAACTGAGTTTAAATATATTTGGCTAAGCTGTTTGTAAATTGCCGACTTCAACTGTACATAGTCATTTAACACTGGTGACATTAATAATGTTTACATACTGTTCAACCCACTTCATATGTATATACTGTAGTCTAGGCAAGGCTCATCCTTATAGAACAGGTGCTGTTCACACCTTTTCACTCCTTTTCTATTCATATACTGCATTGTCTATACACACCATCATAAACATATATATTTATATTCTGGAGTCTGACGTTGCTCGTTCTGATATTTCTTAATTTTATTTTTTGGCTTTGTGTGTATTGTTTTGTATTGTTAGGTATTACTGCACTGGTGGAGCTAGAAACACAAGCATTCGTTGCACCTGCGATAACATCTGCAAAATATGTGTACACAACCAATACATTTTGATTTGAACCCGTCTATTGTGCGGTTTATTTTCTTAACTGATTTTGTCTGCGTAACATTTTTACAAATCAGTTATACAAGTTGTCTGTTAAAATAGGCTACATACAGTGCAGGAGAGCGTACTCTACATACCCCGAGGGTGTTGTGAGGAGCCCTTAAAAGAGTCCCTATTTTTTCTGACAGTCGTCAGACACATCTTTCTTGTTTATTAGTCATTCATTAAATGATAGTTCCTGTTTACCCTCCAACCACAGCTTACCTGTAGCATCTTGCACACAACGTTCCACTTTCTCTCTTTGCCTACAGTACATAGCTAAGAGTTACTGCCACACTGCTCAGACACATCTTAGTCCTTAAGTGACTTCAACATGGATTTACTACATGTACTGCAGACTAACATTTTGTCCATAATAATGGCTATAGTGGTTATTATTTTACTTTGGAAGTACATGGGGAAACAGAGCAGCTATGGACGTTTGCCTCCGGGTCCTTCACCAATTCCTCTGCTTGGTAACTTGTTACAAATGGATCTGAAACGACCGGACATGTCCTACATGAAGGTCAGTTAAAAGCTACAATCTGGTTGATTTTCTCAAAGTCATAGATGTAGCTACGGATGCAAGTACTGCAGTCATATATCAATATTATAGTTTTAATAATTTGAAGCTACAGTATACATTGTTTGCAGTGTTGAGGATTAACTGATTACATGTACTGTAATCAGTTACATGTAATCTGATTACAAAACTAACTAAACAGTTACGTACCACCAAAAATATTGTAATCAGATTACAGATACTTTTGAAAAACGAGATTATTATTTATTGGATTATTCAGAAATGATGTTTGCAATAAAAATATATCTTTTTTTGTCAATGACATTCAATTCTGCATTTAAAAAAGGCACAAGTTGAAGTTTGTTCCACCTGAGCGAGTCTGATCACGAGTCAGAGACCACTATGAAGACATACCAAATTAGTTTGATGGATCATTTGTGTCTTTTTCTATTGCCTCTTGAGGGGAAAGTAATGTTACTGAGTTTGGACATTTCAAAAGTTACATTACTGATTCTTATTTTGGACAGGTAACTAGTAACTGTAACAGATTATATTGACAAAGTAATTTACTCAGCCCTGATCATTTGTTTAAAGACAATGGGATAAGATGAGGGGATAAGTACTAAGTTCATGAAGGAGTTATACGTTATATTCTTCAAGAATCAATGGGTTCCTTTCATCTCTCCTCAGTTCAGTAAGACATATGGCTCAGTGTTTACTGTATGGCTGGGCTCCAAACCTGTAGTGGTGATCTCTGGCTATCAGGCTATCAAGGATGCTTTTGTCACACAAGGAGAAGATTTCAATGGAAGAGCCAACTCTGCCATTACCCTGAAACTTGTTAACGAACACGGTGAGTAAAATGACTGGAAGAGGGATGTTGTAAAATACATGTGTCATAGTGTTGTAATCTGCGTGGGAATTGACTTTGCTTAGAAAAGGGAAGTACTGAGCATTGTTCATCCTATCTCTCTGTCCTGTTGTACTCATCAATCTAGGGGTGGGATTGAGTAATGGGCAGAGATGGAAAACTCTTCGCAGTTTCTCCTTGATGTCCCTGAAAAACCTTGGAAAAGGATGCAGGAGCCTCGAGGAGAGGGTCCAAGAGGAAGCTAAGAGTCTAGTGAAAACCTTCAGTGAACATGGAGGTATGTTGTTTTTGTCGGTGTCATCTCTACGTGTGTGTGCGTGCATGAGTGCATCACAGGAGGCTGCTGAGGGGAGGGCGGTACATAATAATGTCTGGAAAAGAGTGAATGGAATGGCATCAAACACATAGAAACCATGTGTTTGATGTCTTTGATACCATATCACTTATTCCGCTCCAGCCATTACCACAAGCCTGTCCTCCACAGTTGAGGTTCCACCAACCTGCCTCCACAAGTGGCACAGTGGTCTACAGACCCAGTTCGATCCCAGGCTGTGTCACAGCAAAATTGGCCCAGCGTCATCCGGTTTAGGGGAGGGTTTGGCCGGCCGGGATATCCTTGTCCCATCGCGCTCTGGTGACTCCTTGTGGCGGGTCGGGCGCATGCACGCTGACTTCGGTCAAGAAGCAGTACGGCTGGGCAGGGTCGTGTTTCGGAGGACGCATGGCTCTCGACCTTCGCCTCTCCTGATTCCGTACGGGAGTTGCAGCGATGGGACAAGTCTGTAACTACCAATTTTATATCATGAAATTGAGGAGAAAAAGGGGTAAAACGTTTTTTTAAATATATAATTTGCCACCAACCTCCTGTGGTGTGCAAGCATGCGTGTTTATGCTTGTCTGCTGTCTCTATTCCAGATTCCACTGTCGACCCCAAAGAACTCCTGTTCCATTCTATCATCAACCTATTCTGGTCCATAGTCTTTGGGCGCAGGTTTGAATACACCGACCCAGAGTTTCAGATCCTCTACAAGCCTGTCTATACATACTTCGACATGCTAAAAAGCAAAGTGGCAATGGTATGGTAGCACATACAGTGCCTTCAATTATCTGTAAGGTCCCTCAGTCAAGCAGTGAATTTCAAATGCAGATTCAACCACAAAGACCAGGGAGGTTTTCCAATGTTGAAAAGATGGGCCCCTATTGATAGATGGGGGGGGGGGGGGGGGGAGAAGCAGACATTGAATATCCCTTTGAGTATGGAGAATTTATTAATTACACTTCGGACGGTGTATCAATACACCCAGTCACTACAAAGATACAGGTGTCCTTCCTAACTCAGTTGCCAGAAAGGAAGGAAACCACTCAGTGATTTCACTTTTTTTAATAATTGGTTGTATTGATACACAATCTAAAGCCTAATTATTAACTTTACCATGTTCAAGGAGATATTCAGTGTCTGTAAAAAATAAATAATAATTTGTATATACCAATTGGTGCCTTTCTTTGCGAGGCATTGGAAAAGCCAATGTGGTTGAATCTATCCTCAAAAAACATTACTCAAGTGAAGGTACTTACAGATACTTGTATGTGTGGGGTACAGAGATCGTGTAGTCATTCAATAAATCATGTTAACCGCTATTATTGTCCATGCAACTTCTATGATTTGTTAGGTAAATGGACTCCTGAGCCCAATAAGGCTTGCCACAACAAAGAGGGCAAATACTTATATAACCAAGACATTTGAGTTATTTAAAAAAACATTTTTTTTAAATGTATAGAATGTTATTTTCACTGACATTATTTGGTATTTTGTGTAGATCAGTGACAAAGAAATTCTATACATTTATATAATTATATAAATTTCAAACCCAGTTTGTAATGCAACAAAATGTGAAAAAAATCCAAGGTGGAAAAATACTTCTGATATGCACTGTATGCCTGTTATTTATCTATACCAGCTCTTCCAAAGCATGACTTGATTGTGTCTTATAAGCTTGCCTGCCGAAATGGATAATGATAACAAAAGTATGTGTCACCACTTGTGTCACCATATGTGTCAAATGTGTCACCATTTGTGTCACCATATGTGTCAAATGTGTCACCATTTGAATATAACAACCACCCCTTCTTTCATTCCCATGTTTCCAATGTTGCGTCTCTTCTAGCTGTACAACATTTTCCCCAGAATTGTTGAGTGCTTTCCAGGAAAACACCATGAGCTGTTTAAGGCCATAGACAAGGCCAAAGCTTACATACGAGAGGAAGCAGATCGTCGCCTTAAAAAACTGGACACCTTTAACCCTCAGGACTACTTCGACGTCTTCCTGGTTAAAATGCTGGAGGTAAAACAGAATTTGGAATTTGATGTTGAACCTCTTACACAGTATCAAAATATTGTAAGAGCACCAACTAGCCACAAGAAAATATATGATCAATATTTATGTGGGTCTGAATCTTTGTGCAAAAATCTTACTTTATCACAAATCTATCAGTGTAAGATTTAGAGGTATCTTCCAACTTTCCTTAGGAGAAGGGTCACCCCGAGACCGAGTTCAACTATGACAACTTGTTTCCGTGTGTGTGGGATCTGTTTGCTGCCGGCACGGAGACCCAGTCCTCCACCCTATCACACGCCTGTCTGATGATGATCAAGTACCCTGACATCCAAGGTATTCTCTCTTCTGCAACACTGTTATTGAAATTATACACATGTATTGCAAATAGAAAATAGTACTGGTAAACCAGTCAAATAGCTGCAACAGAGAGTTTACATTACACACCATATAAGCAGCACATACATGCGGGCATTTCTTCATTCCCAATAGACTGTAAACACTGTATATTAACCCAAAAGCTATGAAGGCCTATGACTGTCTTTCTTCCTCAGAGAAAGTTCAGAAGGAGATAGACGAGGTGATTGGCTCAAACAGATTCCCCACAGTTGACGACAGACATAAGATGCCCTACACGGACGCTGTAATCCACGAAATCCAGAGAAGTATGAGTCTTGCTCCCATTGCTTTCCCTCACCAAATGACCCGAGACACAACGTTCCACAACTACCACATCCCAAAGGTGACCACCATTTCTGCAGACTTATCCTAAACGTCTATCATTTTGACTTGTTAAACTGTCAATTGTTTTACGTAAGTACTCTTTTGTAATTCGTCCAGGGTACCACGGTGTTTCCGCTGTTGTCATCTGTGCTGTTTGACCCCAAACTGTTCAAGAACCCAGATGAGTTTGACCCAGAGAACTTCCTGGATGAAAACGGAGTCTTTAAGGAAAACAACGGATTTCTTGTTTTTGGACTGGGTAAAATGATGTTACAATTGGCTAATAGTTGGCTAATAGAATAATATGAGAATGTGAAAACAATAACCAGTAGCTCTCAGATAAAAAGACTAAACATCATCACACAATATACATACACATTGCTAGCATCTTGTTTGATAGGTTTTGCATATCAAACAAGGCCAATGTGTAGGTTTCAGTCTCAGGAGTGTAGGTTGACTGCTGAAGGTAACTTCTCTCCTCTCACTGTCCATCAGGGAAGCGCTACTGCCTGGGAGATGGAATGGGGATTCCCAGGACGGTGCTCTTCCTGTTCTTTACTTCCCTTCTTCAGCGCTTCATCTTCAGGGGCACCAAACCTCCAGAGGAAATTGACGCCAGTGTAGTATCCTACTTTCATGGTCGCCTGGCGCGCCCCTACACCTGCTATGTCAAACTCAGGACACCAAATATTTAATTGTTCAAACAGCTTTTAATCTTGATGAAATTCAATGTGATTTCTTTTCTGAATAAGGAAGCTCAACAGCAAAGTTGTCATGTCATTATTAATGTCCATTTTTTTGTTAGATACAAAAAAACAATAGACAAATACTGTCAGATTAAGAATAATTTAATTTAAATAACAAACACGTAACTAAAAAGTGAGTAAAAATAGTGTCCATTCATGTCACATAGTCTTAAATGTGAGATTTAGTGCTGCTCTTTGTTCTGTAATCTCCCGGTGATGATAACCTACTCACACAGAGTTAAATATCATTTGAGTGTCAGTGCGCCAAGTTTACCTGTTGACAGGTATTTGGAACATGTGGAGTCACGTCAGAAGGTCATGTCCGTTTATGTAACACGTTCCACCTCTGCCACAATGGACCCAAAGTATTATGGGTCCAGGGGGACAGTACAGTCCTAACCCACTGCACGGTTCTAACATAGGCTTCCATTGAATCTACATCCCTTTGACCTCAATTTACTGGATCCACTCTCTAGATCCAGGTCACGGCACCCCTGTAACACATACTAACAATGCTAACTAACTATATGCTACATCTGGTCATTTTTTAATTGAAAGGTCAATGTCTGACATAAGCAATTTTACAAACAACACAGTATTTTGTCATGTTTGCCAAAGAAATTCCAAAGGCTATGCGTGCTGTTGCCAAAGGTACATTATACTAGAAGATATTTGTGAAGTGCAATGCTCAGTTCGTGAATGCTATTTCAGTTGTGAGGATCAGCCAAGCCACTTTGGAAATTAAGATAATAGCACACACACACACACACACACACACACACACACACACACACACACACACACACACACACACACACACACACACACACACACACACACACACACACACACACACACACACACACACACACACACACACACTAGTAGAGTAATGATCTATGCCACCAGAGGCATTGAGGCCCCTCTGTCATGCACCAGTAATGACCCTATTAGGAATACTCCTGGTGACAAAATGAATGTTCATTTGTATGACATGCTGCATTTTGTTGACACTGAGAGATGGTGGACATGCTTGGGTAACGGGTTCCCATTTGGAGTGAATAGGAAGACAGAAAGACAAGGCTACCTCATTACTCCATTGGTATGTGTGAAGATCGGGCCTTTATGTTGGTATGTATGTTGGTTAGAGGAGCTATTTCAGAAGTGAAGTTGGAGATTGCCTGGTTTAATTGCCTACATTTATACAGAACCCCTGTTCAACCGGTGGGGAGCCATTAGGTGCAATGTGACCCTCAAGAAGAGACTAATTACAAACAGTAAAATGAGTTGAGGGCTCTGGATGCTCAGACAGATCCATACACACAGAGTAGTCAAGCTATATCTGGAGAAGTTAGGGTTGTGCTGTACTAGTTTTAGATTGAAACCCGTCTCTAAATAAGAGTGGGGGATTGTTAGCTGGGTTCAAATAAAGCACCTGTAGCTAAACTCATATTGGGTAATTGGTGTTTCAAAACTTCACTGAGGGTGAGATCAGTGCAAAATATTTTGTTTCTCACAGATTCCAGCACGGAGAACTGAGTTTTTGGCACCCTTACACAGATGTATGTAACGTACCAGACGTCTTCCAGACGTCTTCACAGAGGATGAACAGAATGGATCCTAGCTTTGCAAACATGACGTCAGACATGTAGACCTACAGCATACTATCAACACGCATGCAGCAGAATACTAAATGTGTATTTGTGGCTGTGGTCTATCGTGTAGAGCGCCATTTCCTATTGAACCATAGTGATTAAGCTACATGGCTGCAGGGGCGCTGGGACCTTAATCCCCAGAAGCAGAGGAGAGATTCCCTCTTGGCATGTTACGACCTGTGCTCAGCAGGATGTAAAACCTTCAGCTGGGTGGTAAGTGGTTGTGGTTAGTCTGGAAAAGCTACAAGAAAAAAACGATTTGTGGTGAATAACAGGCTATCATAACTCACCACGAGAGAGATCATTTTCATCCCAGACTCCACAAACCTGTGATAAATGGAGAATATTACAGAAGGTGCCGCAGACTGCACCAAGGCCGCTGAGGGGAGGACGGATCATAATAATGGCTGGAACGGAGCAAATGGAATGGAATCAAACGCATGGAAACCATGTGTTTCATATATTTGATACCATTCCGCCTATTCCACTCCAACCATTACCATGAGCCTGTCCTCCCCAAGTAAGGTGCCACCAACCTCCTGTGGCGTATAGATACAGCGCTTAAAAGACCTCTGGATTATGGTCACCTTCCATTCTGTGATAGTTTTCACTATGTTAATAGGACATTACAAATCATTCAACCCCTTTAGACAGCGCAGTAAAGGAACTCCCCTTCCCCCACTGACTCCATTTGAAGAATACATCTCTTGCTAGTTATCTTCTATATAGTGCATGTGATCGAACCCTCCTTAGATGTTTCTGATTACGTGCCTGTCTTTCTCAGCCTCGAGTCATTTTGCAGGAGTCAGGTCTATGATATTGGTATTGCGTAAGAGCGCGGTTCCTTTGCTCACTGTATTCAGCTACGACTATAAGGTTGCGATAAACGTATGGCTAGAGAGCAAAGGGCATGAGAGGTTTTCAACGGTTGGGTGAGAGGAATTCAAAACACAGCGTTGCCTAGGGAAACCAGTGTGTGTGTGTGTGGCTAACTCACTGGGGAAGACAGTATTGGTTTGCTCACCTCTTGCCTTTTCTAAGTCACTCACAGAGACTTTTTCCAATACCAACATATAAAACACACTATTGTTATAATATCCATTGCACATGAAAAGACGGTCCATGGTTGGTACGTAACTTTTCCACTTTGTCCACAAGTAGAGCGAGAGGTAGAGAACAAAGAGGCAAACCCCCCAAAACAGTAAAATCTGAGCAGATAAGGGTTGGACGGTGTTCATTTCCTAATTTAAGTAGCTTTCCTCAACATCTGGGTCGATTGAGGCGATATTTCACTTGGGATGGGTCATCTTATCTGCCACTGGAAGCCTCTAGGAGGCACAACACACAGTGCAGAAAAGGCATTCTGGCAATCATCCAAAGAGTCCCGGATCATGTTCATACAATTATTAAGACATGGGTTCGACGAAACACCAAGTAGGCCACATAGATCTGGAAGTACACAACTGAATCGGAAGCAGGTGATTGTCTGGGTCGGATTCCTTTCACTAGAAATTACAAAGGTAGCCAGCTACTCGTTAGCCCTCGTTAGCCCCCAACAGGGCCACTCAGCAGTAGCTCTCAGAGTATTTGATGGCTCCTTCTCCTCCCCCGTTGCCCAGCGGAGTTCCATCAAGGCCGTTCAGCACCTGCTTGCGGGCGGAAATGTAGCAGTAGGCCTTGCCCTTCTTGGCCCCTGGGTGGTGGTGTGGGCGCGGGTGGGCATGCGGCTCCGAGGCGGAGGCGTCCGAGGAGAGGTTGTGGATATCCTCCTGTGGACAGTCAGGCTGGCAGGGCGGGTCGTGGTGGCACTGCCCGCCGCCGGTGCCCCCCTGTGGCGTGTTGCTGCCGGTGTTGCGAAGATCGTCCAGGACGGTCATGCCCAGCTTCCATCGCTGCCACTTCTTCTTTATCTCTGACTGCACCTGGGACAGATGGACAGAGGGAGAGAGATGGAGAGAGGGAGAGAGGGATGAACGAGGGAAAGTAATGAGTTTTTCCTGACCTTTTAAAAGACAAATTATATCAAATTTGATCATTATTCTCTTTACTCACTACTCTGTAGGCTACCTCTACCAAACTAGCCCATACCTCAACAGGAGATACATCGGACCCTTCATGTCACAGTGGCCTATACACTTCTTGACTCTACACATGGCTGGGTCCCTCATTGACATCCCGTTGCCCCGTTGACGTAGGTAGTGAGCTTCTCTGTGACAGCTAACCCACAGTGACAAGGTGACATACCCAGCAGGTCACAGAAAGCGCTAGCTTCTCATAGGAACAAACAGAGACGAATGTGCCATCACCTCAGGTGTTTGCAACTGATGTTCAAGTGCACTTGTTTTGCCCTGGGCTTTGTTGAGAGCACACTTCACTTCGTTACTCACCTCTTTATTGACGAAGCAGTACAGGATGGCAACCAGGAGACCCTGCGGGAAGAGAGAGAGACAGGTATCAGAAGAAGAGTGATCTCTCCAGTTTCCCCTTATCTAACACACACCTAACAGAAGCACCACAGAGAGAAATAACATGCAGTAACAAGAAAGAATGCACGCACGCACGCACGCACGCACGCACGCACGCACACACACACACACACACACACACACACACACACACACACACACACACACACACACACACACACACAAGTGCATAACCTTTGTACCTCATCATATTACCTGGAAAGAATTGAAGAAAAGTTCAAAGAAGAGGTTGATATTTCGGAGGATGCCCTCTGTCTGTTCCTCTGACATCACAGCAAAGACAACCTCATGGATGCCCAGGAGAGGGATGAGGGTCAGAGTGGACTTAGCCAACCTGCACACACAGAGCATCCTTTACAGAGCCAAGCAAGGGCAACTATTAGAGAGGTCTGTTTGGTCCTACATGGTGAATCTCTTTCACATCAATGACATCAATGGATGGTTCACGTTTCACACAATCGCATAAAAGCCAAACACGAAAAGCCACAACTTCCACAGAGCAGGGATGATAAGTAACGGCTTCAAACAAAGCATCTTGGGAAATCAAAAAAGCCTCCTCTTCCCATGACTCTTTGTTGGTTCAGAATCTGTGTATCAGCTGCATTTGTGCTTAGATTCCAATCAGACTCATGTTGTCCAGTGTGCCTTGAGGCCAGGCTTAGTTCAGAGCATTAGGTATGCGACTGGTCTCCTGGATGTGGCTGGTTTCCAAAAAAAAAGTCTATGCCGTCTCAAAGGACCACGGCTCACAATCAAAGGATGGGAAGGCCAGTTTGAATACCACATACACATCAAAGGATTCCACATGTTCCTTTACTCTGCATGCCATAAAGTGTTAGTAGAAGTGCAAGTCAATTTAGTGATGAATTATTGAGGTAATGGATATCAACTGAGTTTGAAGCAAATGCCTTTAGTGTGGATAGTGTTAGGTCATCACAATGTCTTCTGACTCGCACAAGAGCAGAGTCCTTGTGTGTTCACGCCAGACGATAGTTGACAACATCGCACGGCAATGTTCCGTGAATGGAAGGGCGTTTAACAAGGTATGACATAGACAAAGTTACGTGACAAGAAACACATAGACAAGCAATGAGTAAGCAATGAGTTGACTAAATCAGTGTCAGAAGCTACAATACCGTGTTTGTTTTGTGTTTTTATTCTGGTTTGCTTTTATGCCATTCATGGATTAGAAGCTGCTGTATCTTTCTTACCTGAATTTATAATCTGTGTACCTCATTTGGCGCGCCTTTAATTTGGAGACAAGGATCTGTATGATCCGAATAAATATGAAAAAGTTGACCTGGAATAAAAAAAAAAGAACATCAAACCACCCAATATTATCTTTATTGACACCAACAAGAAAATGTAACAATCTGACATCAAAAAAGGATATATATCCAAATAGGCCTGCTCTGCGGCATTTCAGTATTATATGAGAAAGGGAAACAAGGATAACTGCTACTGTTGAAGTAGGGTGAATATGTCAGAATTCCACAATAATGTGAAAAGCTCAAGTTTGAGTTCCAAAGTCAGACTGCAGCATGTTAAGGGTATTAACTGCAAAGTCCAGGTGACAGAGTGTAACTGCACGCCATATTACGTATGAATTACTCCTTTTATTTATTTAACCTTTATTTTGACAGGGAGTCATGCTGAGACCAAAGCCTCTTTTACAGATGAGCATTGTAATTACAAAAATATACACATTAGTACACTATGAAAGGTGAAACAGAAATACAAAACACAGTCTTTTTATTTATTATGTCAAACCATGTTAGGCATTTTGTCCTGAGGGGAAATGCAAGAGTTGTGGGACAAATGGCAAGTCATTTGTGAATCCTCATCTCTTCTGGCATGTTGCTTCTGATGCAAAATACCACAGAAAAAAGTATATTCTCTTCCTCTCAGAGTTTCACTGAGAGATGCTAATTAAACACTCATAAAAGTATTAAAGGTCTAGGTCCTTATTTCTAAGTGTTACTAAGAAAAGAAAAGAAACCAGGTGACATTCATTTTATCTCTTCTGGGTTTATGAGTCATCCATTAATTTTAATGTACAGTACCTTCCGGAAACCAAAACATGCCCACTCAGCTTTCACCTTCGCACAATTTCCCCAGGTTTGTCACGGTCTGCTAACTTCAAAGAGACAAAACTGCAGGGGAAGCAGGGGGAGGTGTGGGGGGTGGAGGAGAGGAGCGGGGCGTTGACGAATGACTCACCCATAGGCCCCCATTGCTTTAGGGCGCACAACACAGTCGACACACACGTCAACACACACTCACCAGAATGGCCAGGAGGATGGGTGTGCGGATGATCCACCAGTACGCCATGTTCTCGTTGATCTCCCAGCACCTGGGAGGAGGTGAGTCACAATCTCTCAGTCGGAATTCTGTTTCTAGTAACAGATGATGAGGAAATAAGACTGAATGGAAATGAGAGGGACTCACCGTGCATTCTCATACAGGTACCGCACAATAATCCAGGGGACCACAAATAACACTGGGGTTCCTACACACAGTGTCATAAACCCATACATTACTGTCAGGAAACAGCATTTATATAATTTATCATATGTGTGTGTGTGTCCATCTGTATGTGTGAGTGTGCGTGTGTATCCACCCCAGCCGATGAAGAGGTATCCACAGAAGTAGCTGTTCTCAGAGAAGACCATGAGCACCAGCAGGTTGTGAAGGTACAGGCCTTCCACCAGCAGCCAGTAGTAGTTAGCCCCCACGCAGTACTGCATCAGCACCTGGGCCACACGGCAGCCAGAGAGAGCCTGGGAGCAAAGGTCAGGGGAAGAGGTCAAGGATAGCTGTCTAAAGTACGAATGATGAATTGAGTCTGTAAACTGTTCGTTTGTGTGTGTGTGTATTTCTGTAACCTGCATTAGTGTGTATAGCCTTTAGTTCCCGACCTGATCACTTAGGGCGTTGGACACGTCTCTGTTGTCTCTGAACTCGGGGGTGCCCCTGGTGAGAACAGCATCTCTGGTGAGGATGGATATGGCTCGCAGGATGAAGGACGCAAACAGATTGGTGTGGATATAGTTCCTGGTGCACCTTAGTTTCCTAGGGTACAACACTTGACATTGAGATGACTGTATCACAAAATTCTTTCCAGCATCATGTATATGTCATATACAGATGTAGGGTCTTAATTTGATCACGCTTTTGTTACTGAGAATTTTCCTGCAGGGCAGGAAATGCAAACTTGTAGTGTATCCAAGGTTCTAAAGTTTGTAATTTACACTTTAAAATGTCAGAATTTGCAGTAACAAAAAATATCCATTAATTATAATCCACATAATAATTCAAATTTCCTGTTGCTGCTGGGTTAGTTTCCTACTACTGTATGATTTACATTTGCCTAATTCACATCAGAAGACTAGAAGTGAATCCATTGCCTTGTCCAAACAAACAGTCCCATAGAGTCAAATCCTGACATATTAAGATGTACTGTATGCTGTTTATGACTGTGGTCAGAGCCAGTATTTACCTGAAGATAAGCAGTATGATGAGGGCCAGGGAAAGGCTGGCCAGGGACAGAGAGTAGCCCACAGTGTACATCACCCGGAAGTAGGCCAAGATCACCATCTGGTTCTCCTGTGGACACACAAAGACCTGCACTCAAATCCCAAGTAGACGAGGGAACATGACCCTGTGTTCACCTATAACTCTCTGACTCTCTTATGGATGTGCTGTACTGAACGAATGCCCTGTCCTTTTAGTAGAGTGCAAACAGAGACACAGATACAGACGAAGTAGATGCACTGACCGCAAGAAGTCCTCTTGTCTTGTTGCCTATGCCTTGGAAAATGCTCATGAATGCTTTAATGACGCTCAGTACACTAATAAGCTCCTGTTAAAAACATGTGACACTCCATTATTGTATACTCTAGGCGTATGAATCTCACAGATTAGAACACGTGAGTGTAACTGGTGTCAAACAATGGTGAAGTGGAGCGTAAACGCACATTTACCCACCTATCATGGAAAAATGCATTGGAAATTTAGGGAGCGTTATTTTATTCACGGCGAATGGCCGTGAACGGTGATCAACGTTTACCCACATATTTTTCTTATCATCAGAAAGTCTGGCTGCAGACTGGAGTACTTTTCAGTTGTGGGGCCAATGACTCAAAGCAACGTTGCATCATCGGTTGCCAGCAACAACATAACCCCTAGTGTGACGTCTGTCTCCCTCTTCATAAAGAGAGGACTGTGTGTCTTTCAGAGCTCACCCCTCACACTCTGTAGCCCTCGCAGATCTATAACCCTGTATCTAATACCGACTAAGTAATGAGATCTTTTATATTTACGTAGTAAACGGGCCATTTCATTACTGAGCTCGTAATGGAGTGCAGCACTAGATGTGATATTAAGAGAGGGTAAGGAGGACGCGAGTTGAGCATGCTGATAGGGATGAGTGGAAGTCAACATTAGGGCACAGCAACGGCTGCTGCTAGCCCACCTCAACAGTCATAAGCAATCAGAGCACTCTAGCATTATCGTAAAAGAATGGCCATTCTGGTAATTGCATTTCTATGTCCTCTACAGGTGGTTCCCATTGGACTACCTACTCTATTAATCCTTGCTTTTTGAATGGCTATTCATTAGTTTACCTCTCAAAACATATATCAGTACTTGGAGGGTCTCCTAAGACTACTGGTGTAGTTTTCTAAAAGTCACATTCAGTAATTAAAAGCATTAACCCTTTGAAAGTCTACTGTCCTACTCTTAGCAACGCATGTTATTATGTGCTCTGAGAGGAGGGTCTACTTCAGGAATGGTGCATGGTGGGTATTACCTGTGCCACCTGCTGGTTATTGTCTGCGTTGCACTGGGAGTGGTCCCTCCAGGTGCTACTGGTGTTGTTAATGGCCCATTGGCCATCAGGCCCACACTCCCGCAACACATATCCATTACGAACTGCACAGACACGGGGAGGGAGAGATAAAGGAAGAAGGCAAACAGATGAGACAAATTCAATTCTGCACATAGACATTAAAACCAGCAGATAGTGATAACGCTGACGTCATCCACGTATTCCCGATGGCGCATGAAGCCGGAACTACTTGCATTTTAAGCACGCCATATCGCTGAATGGCACCACAAAATTGTTAAGGATCATGGAGAAAGTGGCAATAACTAGCTAAGGATCATGGTTAATGTAGTCGGTTTCATCCTGACTGAGCGTTGACCGGGGGCCTCCTAATAGCCTGCCGGCCCGTGATTGGTCTGTGTCAGCACATGGTCATGTGTGACGACAAATGTAGTAGTCAGAATGAATCACTATTTAATTTAATATCTCGATTTGTAGTGGCCTTTAAAATAATTCACAATGGGGATCGAACTTGATCATAACAAACTAATTTTAGAGGCCAAAATAGTCTGAACATTTTTGCTGGGGCCGTTCTGGCGATCGTAATTTACATAGGCTTTTTAGGGCAGACCAGGGGCCTCATTTATAGACTGTGTGTATGTACAAAATATAGCCCAAAATGTGTGTGCGCCAGTTTTCACGCAAATACTTGACATGAGAATGTGTTCACTTTCCCGCAAACTTTAGACCATGCAAAAGCACATCTGCTAGTGGTTGAGATATTGTATGGCAAACTGGCAAGTAAGTGTTTTGTGCAAATGAGGGATATGATGAAAAGCTTATTAATAAAAAAACTAAAAACAGGAAAACATATTAACAACATTTTCCATTAGTGAGAAGAGCGAAAATCTGTTAGATTTGTTTTGTAAAAAACAATTTGACATAGGAATCTTATAACTAGACATAGAAATATCTTTCCTATTTTCATAACCATTGCAGAATATATTCCTCACTTTTCTGTCCGTGATAGGTTCATATTACCAAAGGAGCCATACAACAATTACCATGTGCTACCAGGTTACAGTATTGCTGTGCGATAGGAGCGCGACATCATTGCTTATTTAATCTCAGGGTCGGATTTAATCCCAAGGCAGGACAACCAAAAACCCAATAATCTATTGATAAACTATTAAACAGCAACGTGTCTCTTGTATGCCATGGTGTAATTCCAATAGTTCTAAATTATACAGCAAATTAAGGGTGTTATTGTCACCATAAAAGGTGAAGCGTTTTCCAGGCGAATTTTTAATGCTCGTTCACGTATCCACAGTTTTACGACAGGGCTGATTTATAATGGGAAACATGCGTACGTATGGCGTGCGTCAAGTTTATAAATCTCAATATTTTTGTACGTGTGCAGACTTACAGAAATGGTGCACGGTTATAAATAAGGCCCCAGGGCTTTTGCCCCATCTAGGTTTCTACGCGGTAGCTGACTAGCATAGCTTGTGATTTCACGCACCAGACCAGACACTGGGGGCCTGATTCTGCACGGCTTTAGATAGAAACGGTGTTAGCATTAACCTCCTAGCTGGAAGTTGGATGAAACAGAATCTCATTTCTTCTACCAAACCATAAAGCACTAACCAATGCCACACCAGTACCTTGGTTGTACCAGGGGAGGTACCACGGGCAGGGCACTTTAACGGTGGTGTTGGGGATGCCCTCCGGCCAGCAGGCGTACATGTCAAACATGCGGCCGCAGAATAAGCCTGGGGGTAGAAGTAAGTATATAAGCAGTAAGCAGACCCTGAATCCCTAAGATTAAACTCTTAAACTAAGTAGGATAGAGAATGTTTAGTGTTTGGATGAAGACCACCCGGGAAAACAGTAGTAATGATGCCCTGCAATGGATCCAGTCCTTTGGGTCAGACATTAAGTCGAAGCCTGTCTCATGGTACTTAGTCTAAGAATTGGGTAGATTCTGTGGACTCTGAAATATATATTTGTTTGAGGGAAAGGAGAGGGGTGATGGAGCTCCTGGTGTTTTTTTAAATTGTGAAGCCAAAGGCATATTTCCACTGTCTACACAACAACGTTTTAGATGTTATTCTATTCTATCGGTAAACCCACAATCAGGTGTGCCTGATTAGGACATAGGACAGGTGCATGTCTTTGAGTCTTACCTGGGGGTGTGGGGTCCGTGCTCATTCTCAGCAGGCACTCGCTCCTGTATTTGTTCCATTCCTCAACTGTGTGCTTCACCGACTTCGTTGACACAAGCTGCCGGTCACAAATCACAAGATGGAGGGTCAGGGGTCAACCCCAGTGGGTTCTTCTGGGTAAGCCCCACAATACCTAACTGCAGTGGGCCTGACTGGGTGTAAAATCTGACTGGATATAAAACACAAAATCCTTGGCTTACTGTAGTGGTGTAACTTAAATTCTCCATAAAAGCTGACACATCCACTAAAACCAGCTGCATCGATTGAGGATGCAAAGCACATTGCATTGCTGTTCAGATCAGTTTCCCAGCACTCTGATTGTGTTCTATATAGCACACTGAGACCATTATGACCTGCAGTGATTCAGAACAGTGAATCATCTTCACATGACTTACATTTCCTAACAGCTCCTACGGATAATCCAACAAACGAACGACGGCAGCGTCTAATGACCTGACACACTTCTACGGATGCATTGAAGGTGGAAAGTAATGTTAAGCACAATCACTACTGCCGTAATGAGCAGAAACAAAGTCAAAAGTGCCTACCACAGTTCTGCACAGGACAGACAGGATGAGGAGGAGGATGGCAGGGGTGTTCATCACTTAGAGGAGTGCCAGGGCGGAGGGCCACTCATCATCTCAGGGCTACTGGGTGTTGTTCACCCAGGGGGGCTAGAACCAGGCCATGCCTCAGACCTCCACCCCATAGCCCACACCCTGCAAAACAACACACACAGTCAGTTAGACCTACTGTATACAGTACAGAGGAATCACACAATATGGGTTTGGGTTACAATTCTTATCACCTATTACGCTAAGACAAGCGTGTGGTCCACAATGGGCATAGGATTTGACATTTGATTGGGGAAAGGAAGTCAAAACGTTGGCCAATTAGACCATGTAGCTGATTAGAGCACTAGAGGTTTCAGCCCACTATTTCCCAATGACACAGTGACAACAAGACACCCATTTTGTTGCTACTGTAGTGTGGGCTAATTTCTGGCTTTCTCTGTGAGCATGACACTAATGGGGACACTTCGTTACTTGGGACTGGATTGGAGATAAGGGCATGCCTTATTAGACAAATGGCAGCACAATTTGAGCATCGATGTCATGTCCACACCCACGTCTCCCAAAGACTTCTCAATGAAAGCTAACCAGAGTGCTATCTGACAATCTGATGGGAGAGCCAATCATTGTAATGTTGTAAACATCTACATAAAGAAGCCCAGAGACATGTACTGTATGTGGAGAGGACCTTGAGGTTTCTGCATTAGGATGCATTTGCATGACACTACAACATTCTATGGCAGCCATGTTTGCACCCCACTATCATTACATGGGGAATATTTAAACAAGTAAGGGATAATTAACACGGGGCTACTGAAGTAGCTAGCAAGTTTACTAGATATCTACAGTAGGTGCCTTGGTAACCATACATACAGACTTGCTAGTTTAGCTAACCAAACCATCAGTCCTAGCTTGCTATCATACACTGTATACCGTGTGTTATAGGGAAATAATCCTCACTCTGGAATGCCCTTCAAGCTATTTAGAAATGAGTATTCAACAATGCCATGGTATAATGCTATATAACTGAATATCTAAAAATTTAAACAATATTCAGAATTTAAAAAGTTGGCCTAACTCTCTAAATATAGCTCTGAAGAAGCCGCATGCATGTATCCAGAGACAAAGTGTTCTGTTAAATCATGTATGACCGGGTTGCAGTCAATTATTCATAGTTTTGTGTGGGGGGTGTTGTGCTAAACAGTGTAAGAACCTGTGATTTCTCTTTAAGAAATACAAACACTGAACATAACATATTTTTACCATTGTCCCTGCTATGTTACTTAAAGAGCTGGAACACGTTGGTCTATACAGCAACTCCCTCAATGTACATACTGTACTGTGATAACGTCATTGTTTGTGCTTTTGAGTTTGTGCTTTTAGGGCCATGCTTCATGCACGCAGAGGATCCAATGAAAGTGTTGTAATCAAATCAACTAATCTAATCAATTTTTACAAGGAGTCCTTTATGACGGGTCATTTTTTCTGTACAAGGAATTTGGAAGTTGTGTGCATAGCATCAGTCACATTGACAAGATGTATTTTTCTCTGAATTCTACTTTTCTCTTGCTAATGCTCTCATGATTTGAAAAACGTTCTAAGCCTACAAAGATAACCCCAACTGTGTACATTTATCGAACATGACATGTTTAAGTTTTAGGCCAGAAAAGAGTTGAGGGGGACCCAGCAAGTGTCTCTATGTTGTTCCTCTGTACAAAAGAAAATCCAGTAAGTCTGCAGTCAAACACTGTAGCACACACACAACATCAAGAGTAGCTACTCAAAACACAGATTGTGATCCACAGTACACTGTCGGTACTTTATTCCTTCGCAAACTATGAGCAGCCATTTCAAAACACCCTGAAAAGCTTTGACTTCACTTCAGAAGAACACTGAAAATAAGAATTAAGATCCAAAGCTGGAGATGCCATTGGATAGCCATTGGATTAACTTGTTTGGTAACTCCTGAACAAGCACACTAACTGTGAGGGTTTTCTTGACCAATGAAGGTATTAAAATAAAACCAAGAACCGACATACACTGCTCAAAAAAATAAAGGGAACACTTAAACAACACAATGTAACTCCAAGTCAATCCCACTTCTGTGAAATCAAACTGTCCACTTAGGAAGCAACACTGATTGACAATAAATTTCACATGCTGTTGTGCAAATGGAATAGACAAAAGGTGGAAATTATAGGCAATTAGCAAGACACCCCCAATAAAGGAGTGGTTCTGCAGGTGGTGACCACAGACCACTTCTCAGTTCCTATGCTTCCTGGCTGATGTTTTGGTCACTTTTGAATGATGGCGGTGCTTTCACTCTAGTGGTAGCATGAGACGGAGTCTACAACCCACACAAGTGGCTCAGGTAGTGCAGCTCATCCAGGATGGCACATCAATGCGAGCTGTGGCAATAAGGTTTGCTGTGTCTGTCAGCGTAGTGTCCAGAGCATGGAGGCACTACCGGGAGACAGGCCAGTACATCAGGAGACGTGGAGGAGGCCGTAGGAGGGCAACAACCCAGCAGCAGGACCGCTACCTCCGCCTTTGTGCAAGGAGGATTAGGATGAGCACTGCCAGAGCCCTGCAAAATGACCTCCAGCAGGCCACAAATGTGCATGTGTCTGCTCAAACGGTCAGAAACAGACTCCATGAGGGTGGTATGAGGGCCCGACGTCCACAGGTGGGGGTTGTGCTTACAGCCCAACACCGTGCAGGACGTTTGGCATTTGCCAGAGAACACCAAGATTGGCAAATTCGCCACTGGCGCCCTGTACGCTTCACAGATGAAAGCAGGTTCACACGCACATGTGACAGACGTGACAGAGTCTGGAGACGCCGTGGAGAACGTTCTGCTGCCTGCAACATCCTCCAGCATGACCGGTTTGGCGGTGGGTCAGTCATGGTGTGGGGTGGCATTTCTTTGGGGGGCCGCACAGCCCTCCATGTGCTCGCCAGAGGTAGCCTGACTGCCATTAGGTACCGAGATGAGATCCTCAGACTCCTTGTGAGACCATATGCTGATGCGGTTGGCTCCGGGTTCTTTGTAATGCAAGACAATGCTAGACCTCATGTGGCTGGAGTGTGTCAGCAGTTCCTGCAAGAGGAAGGCATTGATGCTATGGACTGGCCAGCCCGTTCCCCAGACCTGAATCTAATTGAGCACATCTGGGACAACATGTCTCGCTCCATCCACCAACGCCACGTTGAACCACAGACTGTCCAGGAGTTGGCGGATGCTTTAGTCCAGGTCTGGGAGGAAATCCCTCAGGAGACCATCCGCCACCTCATCAGGAGCATGCCCAGGCGTTGTAGGGAGGTCATACAGGCACGTGGAGACCACACACACTACTGAGCCTCATTTTGACTTGTTTTAAGGACATTACATCAAAGTTGGATCAGCCTGTAGTGTGGTTTTCCACTTTAATTTTGAGTGTGTGTAAAGGTCGTCTTTCGGTGAGTGAGTAGACCAAGGCGCAGCGGGTGATGAATACATAATGTTTTATTGACAAGACGGAAAAACGCGAAACTAAATACACTTGAAATGATTAACAAAATGAACTAGACAGACCTAAACTATGAACTTACATGAAACGAGGAACACATGAACAGGAACGACCGAGACGAGACAGTACCGTGTGGTGCAAAATACACAGACACAGCGACAATCACCCACAAACAAACAGTGAGAACAACCTACCTTAATATGACTCTCAATTAGAGGAAAACGCAAAACACCTGCCTCTAATTAAGAGCCATACCAGGCAACCCAAAACCAACATAGAAACAGAAAACATAGACTGCCCACCCAAAACTCACGTCCTGACCATCACACACATACAAAACAACAGAAAACAGGTCAGGAACGTGACAGTGTGACTCCAAATCCAGACCTCCATGGGTTGATAAATTTGATTTCCATTGATAATTTTTGTGTGATTTGGTAGTCAGCACATTCAACTATGTAAAGAAAAAAGTATTTAATAAGAATGTTTCATTCATTCAGATCTAGGATGTGTTATTTTAGTGTTCCCTTTATTTTTTTGAGCAGTGTATAACAGCCTGATAGGTCATTATTACCATGTCATCTCATCATGACAAACACATCTTTGTTTAAGTCAACATGTCAGCCAAGCTACTGAACCCTAATCCAACCCTTAGAGGTACTATGGCCGCACAAAACAGAAAAGGAAGTTCTGCATTATCCAACAGACAATACTTTACATCGTAACATACAGTGGTGACCCGGCAGAGCCCCACATTTTTTGCTAAATAAATGAAGAATATATCTTTTTGGGGGGGGGGGGGGAGCAGCTCCAAAATGTAGGTGTTTCAGCCTAGCTCAGTGCTTTCTGTGATGGTTGGGCAGGTCAGCAGAAAATAGGAGCATTGCATCGTGATTGGTTCAGTGTTCTGTCACTCAAGGCTCAAGGTCATTGGTCATGGATAAAATGATGTCAAATCACATTATATCTACAGTAGCTTTGATTGGACTGATTATGTCAACATAATACTTTCAAAATCTTAGCTAGCAGTCATCATCATGAATCAAGTAGACAATCTACTGGCAAATCATTTTTAATCCTTGTCATATGAAGATAAATTGTAGATCAAACGTATCGGTGCTCATCGGCCATTGGATATAAACACTACACAACAAGTTGGAAATCGCAAATTCAACAATGAATTGTTTGGAAGGAATCGGGGACAGTGGCTAACTGCAAGCATTGCAACTGGGAAGTCGGGTCTAAATCCGCTCAGAATGGGAAAATAAGTTTTGAACGGTCATCCAACTCGGAATTGTGAATCTTTCTCTTTCTTTGATAACAAAATTTGCCCACGAAGGACCGCCGTGCCACCTTCCTGTTCAAGTGAGCACATCACAACAAGGTGAGTCCAAAAATGTCTTATACTGTATGCTGCTGCATAAGTGATGTAATATGCCAGAGAGATATATATACTGTAGCTAAGAAAGTAATACTAAGTGTATGTTGTGTAGTAAGCTGTTAGTAGCCCATGTGCCTTACCCTAGTAATTTGGTCTATTTTCACTTCTTAATTTCGCCTAACGTTACTGTTCTGACTCGGCAGTGCACATGTAGCCTATAAACTGTTTTTGAGAAATGTCATCATCTAATATTGTAAGAGCTTTCATTGTCTGCTTAAATGCCCCCTTTATTTATCCTACGGTTCTCACTTGGTGTACAGGGAAAATACTGTAAAAGCAGGCCATGTTCTGCATTCTGTTGCTGTACATTTCAAAAGTGCTGAACACATAGTTATATTGACTATGTCCGTCTTAGCTCGCTCATTAAATTTTTATTTTTTTATTTTTTTATTTTTTATTTTTATTTTTATTTCACCTTTATTCAACCAGGTAGGCTAGTTGAGAACAAGTTCTCATTTGCAACTGCGACCTGGCCAAGATAAAGCATAGCAGTGTGAACAGACAACAACACAGAGTTACACATGGAGTAAACAATAAACAAGTCAATAACATGGTAGGAAAAAGAGAATCTATATACAATGTGTGCAAAAGGCATGAGGTAGGCAATAAATCGAATAATTACAATTTAGCAGATTAACACTGGAGTGATAAATCTTCAGATGATCATGTGCAAGAAGAGATACTGGTGTGCAAAAGAGCAGAAAAGTAAATAAATAAAAGCAGTATGGGGTGAGGTAGGTAAATTGGGTGGGTAGTTTACAGATGGACTATGTACAGCTGCAGCGATCGGTTAGCTGCTCGGATAGCAGATTTTTAAAGTTGTTGAGGGAGATAAAAGTCTCCAACTTCAGAGATTTTTGCAATTCGTTCCAGTCGCAGGCAGCAGAGAACTGGAAGGAAAGGCGTCCAAATGAGGTTTTGGCTTTAGGGATGATCAGTGAGATACACCTGCTGGAGCGCGTGCTACGGGTGGGTGTAGCCATCGTGACCAGTGAACTGAGATAAGGCGGCACTTTACCTAGCATAGCCTTGTAGATGACCTGGAGCCAGTGGGTCTGACGACGAACATGTAGCGAGGGCCAGCCGACTAGGGCATACAGGTCGCAGTGGTGGGTCGTATAAGGTGCTTTAGTAACAAAACGGATGGCACTGTGATAAACTGCATCCAGTTTGCTAAGTAGAGTATTGGAAGCTATTTTGTAGATGACATCGCCGAAGTCGAGGATCGGTAGGATAGTCAGTTTTACTAGGGTAAGTTTGGCGGCGTGAGTGAAGGAGGCTTTGTTCCGGAATAGAAAGCCGACTCTAGATTTGATTTTGGATTGGAGATGTTTGATATGAGTCTGGAAGGAGAGTTTGCAGTCTAGCCAGACACCTAGGTACTTATAGATGTCCACATATTCTAGGTCGGAACCGTCCAGGGTGGTGATGCTAGTCGGGCGTGCGGGTGCAGGCAGCGAACGGTTGAAAAGCATGCATTTGGTTTTACTAGCATTTAAGAGCAGTTGGAGGCCACGGAAGGAGTGTTGTATGGCATTGAAGCTCATTTGGAGGTTAGATAGCACAGTGTCCAGGGAAGGGCCGGAAGTATACAGAATGGTGTCGTCTGCGTAGAGGTGGATCAGGGAATCGCCCGCAGCAAGAGCAACATCATTGATGTATACAGAGAAAAGAGTCGGCCCGAGAATTGAACCCTGTGGTACCCCCATAGAGACTGCCAGAGGACCGGACAACATGCCCTCCGATTTGGCACACTGAACTCTGTCTGCAAAGTAGTTGGTGAACCAGGCAAGGCAGTCATTAGAAAAACCGAGGCTATTGAGTCTGCCGATAAGAATATGGTGATTGACAGAGTCGAAAGCCTTGGCCAGGTCGATGAAGACGGCTGCACAGTAATGTCTTTTATTGATGGCGGTTATGATATCGTTTAGTACCTTGAGCGTGGCTGAGGTGCACCCGTGACCGGCTCGGAAACCGGATTGCACAGCGGAGAAGGTACGGTGGGATTCGAGATGGTCAGTGATCTGTTTGTTGACTTGGCTTTTGAAGACCTTAGCTAGGCAGGGCAGGATGGATATAGGTCTGTAACAGTTTGGGTCCAGGGTGTCTCCCCCTTTGAAGAGGGGAATGACAGCGGCAGCTTTCCAATCCTTGGGGATCTCAGATGATACGAAGGAGAGGTTGAACAGGCTGGTAATAGGGGGTGCGACAATGGCGGCGGACAGTTTCAGAAATAGGGGGTCCAGATTGTCTAGCCCAGCTGATTTGTATGGGTCCAGGTTTTCCAGCTCTTTCAGAACATCTGCTATCTGGATATGGGTAAAGGAGAAGCTGGGGACGCTTGGGCGAGTAGCAGCGGACCGGGCGGGGCTGCTGGCCAAGGTTGGAGTCGCCAGGTGGAAGGCATGGCCAGCCATTGAGAAATGTTTGTTGAAGTTTTCGATTATCACGGACTTATCAGTGGTGACCGTGTTATCTAGCCTCAGTGCAGTGGGCAGCTGGGAGGAGGTGCTCTTGTTTTCCATGGACTTTACAGTATCCCAGAACTTTTTGGAGTTAGAGCTACAGGATGCAAATTTCTGCTTGAAAAAGCTGGCCTTTGCTTTCCTGACTGACTGCGTGTATTGGTTCCTGACTTCCCTGAACAGTTGCATATCACGGGGGCTCTTCGATGCTATCGCAGTTCGCCACAGGATGTTTTTGTGCTGGTCGAGGGCAGTCAGGTCTGGAGTGAACCAAGGGCTATATCTGTTCTTGGTTCTGCATTTTTTGAACGGAGCATGCTTGTCTAATATGGTGAGGAAGTAACTTTTAAAGAATGACCAGGCATCCTCAACTGACGGGATGAGGTCAATATCCTTCCAGGCTACCCGGGCCAGGTCGATTAGAAAGGCCTGCTCGCAGAAGTGTTTCAGGGAGCGTTTGACAGTGATGAGGGGTGGTCGTTTGACCGTGGACCCGTGGCGGATACAGGCAATGAGGCAGTGATCGCTGAGATCTTGATTGAAGACAGCAGAGGTGTATTTGGAGGGCAAGTTGGTCAGGATAATGTCTATTAGGGTGCCCATGTTTACGGATTTGGGGTTGTACCTGGTGGGTTCCTTGATGATTTGTGTGAGATTGAGGGCATCAAGCTTAGATTGTAGGACTGCCGGGGTGTTAAGCATATCCCAGTTTAGGTCACCTAACAGAACAAACTCTGAAGCTAGATGGGGAGCGATCAATTCACAGATGGTGTCCAGGGCACAGCTGGGAGCTGAGGGGGGTCGGTAGCAGGCGGCAACAGTGAGAGACTTATTTCTGGAGAGATTAATTTTTAAAATTAGAAGTTCAAACTGTTTGGGCATAGACTTGGAAAGTATGACAGAACTTTGCAGGCTATCTCTGCAGTAGATTGCAACTCCTCCCCCTTTGGCAGTTCTATCTTGACGGAAAGTGTTATAGTTGGGTATGGAAATCTCAGAGTTTTTGGTGGCCTTCCTAAGCCAGGATTCAGACACGGCAAGGACATCAGGGTTGGCAGAGTGTGCTAAAGCGGTGAGTAAGGCAAACTTAGGCAGGAGGCTTCTGATGTTGACATGCATGAGGCCAAGGCTTTTTCGATCACAGAAGTCAACAAATGAGGGTGACTGGGGACATGCAGGGCCTGGGTTTACCTCCACATCACCCGAGGAACAGAGGAGCAGTAGGATGAGGGTGCGGCTAAAGGCTATCAAAACTGGTCGCCTAGAGCGTTGGGGACAAGGAATAAAAGGAGCAGATTTATGGGCGTGGTAGAATAGATTCTGGGCATAATGTGCAGACCAGGGTATGGTGGGGCACGGGTACAGCGGAGGCAAGCCAAGGCACTGGGTGATGATAAGAGAGGTTGTATCTCTGGACATGCTGGTCTCAACGGGTGAGGTCACCGCATGTGTGGGGGGTGGGACAAAGGAGGTATCAGAGGTACGGAGAGTGGAACTACGGGGTCCATTGCAAACCAAAACAATGATAACTAGCCTGAACAACAGTATGCAAGGCATATTGATATTTGAGAGAGACATACAATAAGGCATAAAGTGATTGCAGGTCATGATTGGGAGAGCTAGCTAAAACAGCAGGTCAGATAACAGCAGCTAGTCGGCTAACACAGCAACAGAAGGTAAAAAATGGCGACGACTGGGCAGAGAGGGTCGGATTAACTACACACAGATCCTGAGTTAAGACACAGAGCCGACAGATAAAACACAAATAAACAGAATGGAGTACAGTGAATTAATGGACAGTCAAGCAGGCATAAGCTATGTAGCCAAGTGATCATAGTGTCCAGGGGCCAGCCGTAGATGAAGTAGTGAGGCCTCCACTAAGCTAGCCCGCGGCGTTTAAAGTTAGTAGCCCGGGGGGGTGGTCTGCTCAGACGGAGGGGGTCTGCTCAGACGGAGGCCGGTTGAGGGCACAGCGGATGGGGTATTTGTCTGCAGACCAGACGTGGTCGTGTCGACAGAGAATCCAAGCCGGATGGCGGTGGCGAAAGAGAGGTTGTGAGTTGTAGAATTGTGTTTGCTAACTGGTGCTAGCTTCGTGATTCAGACAGCTAGTCATGGGTAGCAAGCTAGCAGAAGATGGAGGTCTGTTTTTAGCCACGCCGTGCAATTCCGTCGGTAGATTAGTGGGGTTCCGTGTGGTAGAGGGGACCAATCCAGTTGTCAAAATAGTTATAGTGGCCTAAGAAGATTGTTCGATAGACCTGTTCAGATAGCAGCCGATATGCTCAAGACAGCTAACGATTAGCGGGCCGCAGTTAGTATATGGACGTTCAGGTTACGTCGCGATGGAGGGGCCGGTTGAAATACTCCCTCGGGCAGATAACGTCGGTATCCCAGTCGTGAAGGCCCGGTGGGGCTCCGCATCGGCAGTAAAACGGGTCCGGATAGGTGATTGTAGCCCAGGAGTGGCTGATGGCACTCTTCAGCTGGCTAGCTCCGGGATAATTGGTGTTTGCTCCGGAATTGATGTTAGCCGATAGACACTCGGATAGCAGCTAGTTAGCTGCAAGATCCAGGTGTAAATGTCCAGAGCTTGAGGTAAAAATCCGGGGATATGGAGAGAAAAATAGGTCTGGTATGCTCTGGTCTGAGTCGCGTTGTACAAAACTGGCAATAGTTTTCCGAGCTAAAGGATAGCTGATGAGCGCTAGCTGTGGTTAGCTGAACTATTAACGTTAGCTACTAACGTTAGCTTGTGAGCTGGCTAACTTCTGGTTAGCTTGTTAGCTTCTGTTGTAGATTTCGGATACGAGGTGAATAATACTTTTGAGGAAGAAAAAAAACAGATCCGCACCACATTTGGTGAGGTAGGTTGCAGGAGAGTGTTTTGAAGTTGAGTTTTTAAGAAGAAAATAATATATATATAAAAAAGATATGCGAAGAAAAATATATATACACGGGACAAGACGAGGACAATGGACATCTGACTGCTACGCCATCTTGGAAAAAAGATGTCTTAATGTCTTAATCGAAATTACGGAATGTCTCTTATCCGCTCATTGTTCCCTTATGCCATAGTTCGTACATCTCAAATGTCAGTATTTGTTTAAGCAAGTCAGCCATATCAGCTATGTTTTTTTTTAAAGGCAGTCAACGAGGCTGGATGAATTGTTTCGCTGCCAGACAAGGCTCTGCTGACTACCAGATTGTGCAACTTCCGGCGCCGACCGAGATGGCTGCCTCGCTTCGCGTTCCTAGGAAAATATGCAGTATTTTGTTTTTTTATGTGTTATTCCTTACATTGGTACCCCAGGTAATCTTAGGTTTCATTACATACAGTCGGGAGGAACTACTGAATATAAGAGCAACGTCAACTCACCATCGTTACAACCAGGAATATGACTTTCCCGAAGCGGATCCAGTGTTTTGCCTTCCACCCAATACAATGGATCTGATCCCAGCCGGCGACCCTAAGCGACGCCGTAAAAGGGGCAAACGAGGCGGTCTCCTGGTCAGGCTTCGGAGACGGGCACATCGCGCTCCACTCCCTAGCATACTACTCGCCAATGTCCAGTCTCTTGACAATAAGGTTGATGAAATCCGAGCAAGGGTAACATTTCAGAGAGACATCAGAGATTGTAACGTTCTCTGCTTCACGGAAACATGGCTAACTCAAGAGACGCTAACGGAGTCGGTGCAGCCAGCTGGTTTCTTCACGCATCGCGCCGACAGAAACAAACATCTTTCTGGTAAGAAGAGGGGCGGGGTGTATGCCTTATGATTAACAAGACGTGGTGTGATCATAACAACATACAGGAACTCAAGTCATTCTGTTCACCTGATCTAGAATTCCTCACAATCAAATGTCGACCGCATTATCTACCAAGGGAATTCTCTTCGATTATAATCACAGCCGTATATATTCCCCCCCAAACAGACACATCGATGGCCCTGAACGAACTTTATCTGACTCTTTGTGTAACGGGTGTCCTCCTCCTCTTCGGACGAAGAGGAGGAGTAGGGATTGGACCAAAGCGCAGCGTGGAATGTAGACATAATTAAGTTTATTAAAGTAAAGACGAAAACCGAAAACACTTCAACAAACTACAAAATAACAAAACGAAGTAGACAGACCTGAACATGGAACTTACATAAATACACGAAGAACTCACGAACAGGAACAGACTACATCAAACGAACGAACAAACCGAAACAGTCCCGTGTGGTGCAACATACACAGACACGGAAGACAACCACCCACAACAAACAATGTGAAACAACCTCCCTATATATGGTTCTCAATCAGAGGAAAACGTAAAACACCTGCCTCTGATTGAGAGCCATACAAGGTCAATTAAACCTGACACTTAACATAGAACAAACACAGACTGCCCACCCAGCTCACGTCCTGACCCACTAAACACAACTATACAAAAGGAAAACAAGGTCAGGAACGTGACACTTTGTAAACTGGAAACCACACACCCTGAGGCTGCATTCATCGTAGCTGGGGATTTTAACAAGGCTAATCTGAAATCAAAACTCCCTAAATTCTATCAGCATATCGATTGTGCTACCAGGGCTGGTAAAACCTTGGATCATTGTTATACTAACTTCCGCAACGCATATAAGGCCCTCCCCCGCCCTCCTTTTGGAAAAGCTGACCACGACTCCATTTTGTTGCTTCCAGCCTACAAACAGAAACTAAAACAACAAGCTCCCTCGCTCAGGTCTGTTCAACGCTGGTCCGACCAATCTGATTCCACGCTTCAAGACTGCTTCGATCACGTGGATTGGGATATGTTCCGCATTGCGTCCAACAACAATATTGACGAATACGCTGATTCGGTGAGCGAGTTCATTAGAAAGTGCATTGACGATGTCGTACCCACAGCAATGATTAAAACATTCCCAAACCAGAAACCGTGGATTTATGGCAGCATTCGCGTGAAACTGAAAGCGCAAACCACTGCTTTTAACCAGGGCAAGGTGACCGGAAACATGACCGAATACAAACAGTGTAGCTATTCTCTCCGCAAGGCAATCAAACAAGCTAAGTCCCAGTATAGAGACAAAGTAGAGTCGCAGTTCAACAGCTCAGACACAAGAGGTATGTGACAGGGTCTACAGTCAATCACGGATTACAAAAAGAAAACCAGCCCTGTCGTGGACCAGGATGTCTTGCTCCCAGACAGGCTAAATAACTTTTTTGCTCGCTTTGATGACAATACAGTGCCACTGACACGGCACGCTACCAAAACCTGCGGGCTCTCCTTCACTGTAGCCAAGGTGAGAAAACATTTAAACGTGTTAACCCTCGCAAGGCTGCAGGCCCAGACGGCATTCCAAGCCGCGTCCTCAGAGCATGCGCAGACCAGGTGGCTGGTGTGTTTAAGGACATATTCAATCAATCCTTATCCCAGTCTGCTGTTCCCACATGCTTCAAGAGGGCCACCATTGTTCCTGTTCCCAAGAAAGCTAAGGTAACTGAACTAAACGACTACCGCCCCGTAGCACTCACTTCCGTCATCATGAAGTGCTTTGAGAGACTAGTCAAGGACCATATCCCCTCCACCCTACCTGACACCCTAGACCCATTCCAATTTGCCTACCGACCCAATAGGTCCACAGACGACGCAATCGCAACCACACTGCACACTGCCGTAACCCATCTGGACAAGAGGAATACCTATGTGAGAATGCTGTTCATCGACTACAGCTCAGCATTTAAACAAGAGTACCCTCCAAACTCATCAAGCTCGAGACCCTGGGTCTCGACCCCGCCCTGTGCAACTGGGTCCTGGACTTCCTGACGGGTCGCCCCAAGGTGGTGAGGGTAGGTAACAACATCTCCAACCCGCTGATCCTCAACACCGGGGCCTCACAAGGGTGCGTTCTGAGCCCTCTCCTGTACTCCCTGTTCACCCACGACTGCGTGGCCATGCACGCCTCCAACTCAATCATCAAGTTTGCGGACGACACTACAGTGGTAGGCTTGATTACCAACAACGACGAAATGGCCTACAGGGAGGAGGTGAGGGCCCTCGGAGTGTGGTGTCAGGAAAATAACCTCACACTCAACGTCAACAAAACAAAGGAGATGATTGTGGACTTCAGGAAACAGCAGAGGGAGCACCCCCCTATCCACATCGACGGGACAGTAGTGGAGAAGGTGGAAAGTTTTAAGTTCCTCGATGTACACATCACGGACAAACTGAATTGGTCCACCCACACAGACAGCGTTGTGAAGAAGGCGCAGCAGCGCCTCTTCAACCTCAGGAAGCTGAAGAAATTCGGCTTGTCACCAAAAGCACTCACAAACTTCTACAGATGCATAATCGAGAGCATCCTGTCGGGCTGTATCACCGCCTGGTACGGCAACTGCTCTGCCCACAACCGTAAGGCTCTCCAGAGGGTAGTGAGGTCTGCACAACGCATCACCGGGGGCAAACTACCTGCCCTCCAGGACACCTACACCACCCGATGTCACAGGAAGGCCATAAAGATCATCAAGGACAACAACCACCCAAGCCACTGCCTGTTCACCCCGCTATCATCCAGAAGGCGAGGTCAGTACAGGTGCATCAAAGCTGGGACCGAGAGACTGAAAAACAGCTTCTATCTCAAGGCCATCAGACTGTTAAACAGCCACCACTAACATTTAGCGGCCGCTGCCAACATACTGACTCAACTCCAGCCACTTTAATAATGTGAATTGATGGAAATTATGTAAAAATGTACCACTAGCCACTTTAAACAATGCCACTTAATATAATGTTTACATATCCTACATTACTCATCTCATATGTATATAGTGTACTCTATATCATCTACTGCATCTTGCCATCTTTATGTAATACATGTATCACTATCCACTTTAAACTATGCCACTTTATGTTTACATACCCTACATTACTCATCTCATATGTATATACTGTACTCTATACCATCTACTGCATCTTGCCTATGCCGTTCTGTACCATCACTCATTCATATATCTTTATGTACATATTCTTTATCCCCTTACACTTGTGTGTATAAGGTAGTAGTTGTGGAATTGTTAGGTTAGATTACTTGTTGGTTATTACTGCATTGTCGGAACTAGAAGCACAAGCATTTCGCTACACTCGCATTAACATCTGCTAACCATGTGTATGTGACAAATAAAATTTGATTTGATTTGATTTGAAGGTGTAGCGGTGGTAAGGATTCTGAATGGTGCTGAAAAGAAAGCTCTGCTGTTGGGATAGCTTTATGTAGGAGGTAACAGTTTGTGGGCATCGCTTGTCGCCGTTATAATGCAATTAATGTATTGTTTAGTGTTGTGTTGTGGCTTTGCTGGCATGCATCTAAAACATTTAGTTTGAGTTTGCTCCACCAAGATTACATGATAAAATTGCCACTGGTAACATATGAGGAAATTATCGCACGTCTGCTGGGTGACAGCCTGCTCGTTATGTGGTGGGGGATATTTGCACATTAATGAATCCTAATTAAAACCCAACTCGTTAGTGAGGCCTCGGGCCTCGGGCAATTCCAGTGTACCATGGTGAATAAAACATGACTTTTTATGAGAGTTCACATTCTGCCAGAATATTCAGGATTTAATTATCTCATTATTGGAATTGGTCTCACAAAACATCCAGGCGATTCTACCGTTGAAGCTGCTGAGGTTTTAGGCAAACAATTACAGCATTATCATCTCAAAAATACATATTTTCTGTAGGGTCTCAGTGGAATGTACAGCTACAGTATGCACATAGACTGTAGCTATACAAAGAGCTAGCCTACACATATATACCCTGCAAAGAAAGTGAAAAGATAATTGAAATCCAGGCATGAGATGGGAGTGATGATAACCTGCCTTAATGCCAGTCATACCTGGCAGGAAACCCCTCAAACTCGAACCCATCTGACGCCAGAGTGTAGACAGGTAAGAGGCAGCATCATGAGACAACCTAGGCTGCCATAACAGGTTTGGACAACGTTTGTGAGACGTGAGCAATAGGGAGAAAGCCAACATAGCAAGGATGACTTACTCAATGTCAAGAAAGGAATTACTTCTCAAAAACCAAGCTACGTTACAGACACTCGTGGTAACATGTGATTTTCAAAAAGTGATAGAATCTAGAGTTTTTTATATCATTAGTGGCATGTTTATCATGCCTCTTTTCATGAGGTGTTATACGCTTGCAATGTTTTGACATATCTGTGTAGGTTTAATCCATCCCTGTACTGTGTCGGCAGTGACAAGTCTGGCCTATTGAAGGAACACACATACGCTTCCATCCACCAGATGAAGTGGTGAGTGAAATGTCCTCCGTTTAAGGTTCCTTCAAACATTGGCTCAGGTATTCCCTGACGACACGCTTTGAAGGAGACAACGGATCCTATTCCCGTGTCCTTGGCAAACCTCTGTCAACCCTGCTAGAGCCAGGTGTAATGATAAAAGGCTTAGACTAGAACGCAACAAAAATAATCTGCAAAGGCTGTTGTGAAACATCTGGCTTACCTTTAAAGAGATCCAAAGCTCTGACTGACAGTTCACTGCAAAGAGTGAAACATGCACTCAGTGATTTGGAATCTGGTGGGCAATATTACATCAGAATGGAGCCTATTTTCAGGGGTAGTTGTTACAAATGTTATTTTTAAACACAAATGACATCTTCATGACATATTTGAGGGAAAACACACAGGGCGTCTTTGACTAGAAACATTAGAGGATAATTCAAAAAAGAACATCGCTTTGGGGCAGAATGGCGCTTCGCCTGGAATCAAATAGACACAAATATAAGCAGGTGAAGAGATGTTGAAGAAAGCCGTAAAATGGGACTGTCAGGTGGAATAATATTCACCAACGACAGCCTGGAGAATTGATGAATATAGTGTCTATAGTGCACAGATCTAGACTGTTATTTATGTATTTCAGGTCTACTTACCATGGCAATGACCTCATGTATCAATGCCAGCCCTGTGATATAGAGTAGAGTCACAGTCTTTTGAGGATGAAAACAAGGGAAGCCCAAGGTATAAGGATATGTGGTCAGTTGTGTTATCTAAACTGCGCCACAGTTTTTCAGTAGTTTTTTTCCCCCTATTTCCCAAAGTTTCTACAATACAGTTAATCTTGTGTCCATGGAAGCTGGCATCTTTCACCGACAGTAATAGGAAGCACATGAGCCAGGGGTTGGTTGCGTATAACTTGCAGTAGAGGGACTGTCTCTTACCAGTGCTGTCACAGTTTTTCTGTCCTCAAAGGCAGATATGCTTTTAAAACAGGGTGGATGGCGTGTGACCCTCTCCATCATGGTCAAACTGGAAACGGTTTGGGCAGGAGGTGTAAGAGGATCAGAGCTAGGCTACTGGGTCTTCTTAACACCAGGGCTATTTCAGGCCAGTCCAGTGGCCCTTGTGGCCCCTCCAACTCATTGTCTGTGACTAAGGTAATAACACTTACCAAGGTCTAGAAGCACGGCAGCTTCAAACGGGGAAAGATTAGAACTGGAGATTTGAGCTTGTGTGCATAACTAGGGGAAAGTCGGGTGGGACCTGATCTGATCAAGCTGGAGCAAGCCAGCACAACCCACTGCTCCCTTTACACTGCTGTAGACACAGGAAGCGGGAAATAATTCAACCTCCTCTATGCATCAGCACTTTGACATGTAGCCAGCATATTTCAAACATGAAATGTGTGGTGCATGGATGATGGAATCTACAGCGATAAAACGGATGAATGCCTTTTCAAATTCAGATCCAGTACTATAGCCTGCAAGGGAAGAGGAGAGGAATTGTTGTTGAATTCCTGCTGCTGTAGTATCTCTGAGGCATATCAGAGCTCTGATGAGCAGTGGAAGGTTACAAGAAGCTGTGGACCCATTGGCCCCTCTTCCTGTGTGACATCCATTTTTTTCAATCGTCGTGTTGTGTAGAAGAGGGGAGGGAGGGATTGGGGGGGATCTACATAGTAAACACTGAATGATTTTTACTTCAGAGAGAGAGCTATCATTTCCACATGGCACTGTTTACGCACAGATACCGGTATACTGTATGGCAAAGTACACAGAAATGGGCAAAGACATGCATGCAGATATGCACAGGCACGCCATCCAGCACACGCACGCACTCACCCACACAATAAAGATAAAACACAATGTCTAACATGTCATCATTTGGGCAGGTGTTTTGGGGCACTTTTGAGGCATTGTGCTTTTACTGGTATTTCCAGAATTGTCTACTAGTGTTGCTGCAGGTAGGAAATCCTAGGAAACGTTCTGTAAGTGACACAATCAGTTAATCGAGGTCTGGTTGTGCGTGTGTGTTCGGTGGGGGGATTGCATAAGCCAGGGGAGGCGTAGCTCTGCGAATCTTAATCGCACGTAACCTATTATTTGGCAGGGAATACTGTTTTCTAGTTTTTCCCGGCTTTGACTATTCTGCCTGCCCTGACCCTGCCTGCTTGCAGCCCTGCACCTTTGCCCCATTACTCTGCATTACCGGCCTCTGCCTAACCTGACCCGGAGCCTGCCTGCCGTCCTGTACCTTTGCCCCTGTTGTTGTAATAAACATTGTTACTTCGACACAGTCTGCATCTGGGTCTTACCTTGAAATGTGATAATAATGATAAAACGAACAATAGCAATGTCTGACATCTCATAACAGATAGGTTACATTAGGATCTTTCCCTGATAAATCACGAGGCAACCACAATGCCAAATAAAAGAGGAAGGCATCATTCAATTCCCATGTTTATTTTTCTCTGTCCTGAAGGCTTGATGATAGACAGATGTTTCCTCATAAGTGGGCCTTAGTCCTTTTAATTAGTACTCAAACACATGACATGGCAGCCATGACTTGGCAAGACAGTCAATCAATCATTAAGCAGACATTCCCTGGGAGTAACTTAGGCTGTAGAAACCATAGATCAGTACATTCAAAGGTGAAATATGGAGGACTGAGTAAACATGACGAGAAATGTTTCCCCATAAATGCAATAGCCTACCTACTGTGAACAGAACAAACAGAACTTCACCTACTCTGTTAAGACCAAAGACTCATAGCAAAGAAGAATCGAACATGAACAGTTGGTGCGGCAAGAAAAGAGGCAGTGAGAGACACAGTACATCCACGAGAACTCTGTAGCTTCTAAACACAAGCTTGGACTACTGGAGCCTTGTGTGTTGCTTCACATCCCAATTATCATACTTAATAGGGTAAAGAGATTCAGATCTCATATTTGCACTAATACCTCAGATTCCCTCTCTACACGACGCAGATAAGAAAAGCTCTATGCGCCGTTTGCCTTCAGCCCGGCTGCAGCAGGGCTATGCCTTGGCACATCCTCAATAGAGGAGGATTAGAAACAAACCAAACCCCTCAGGCCATTTAGAAGTCTACCTAAGTTAGAGGGTGAAGGAAAAGAGGGGATAACTGTTTGTGGGGTTCCCATGTACTGTAGAAGTGCCAACAGAAAGACCTGCAACAATAGCATTCCAGTTAAGGTATTCCCTTCAAATCGAGACGCGAACATTCCATAGTGAACAACAGGATTGGGTGTTTAAAGCGAGCTTTTCAGTTTTTGTTGTTGTCTGTTGTCTTAGTGTTTTTGTTGATGTCTATACCGGGTGTTGCCTCATAAGATGGTCATAGATGCTTTATGTATGCTTATCTGACTGAAAGTTGGTGTTACTGGCTTTTATCCTGCCATGATCAACTGTCTGTACAACTTAGGGACTCCATAGACTTCAGCCAATTGATGCTGACCTCATTGACCAAATTGGATTTATTGTACCTGAGGTCTTGATCAGATCATGGGTATGACTGAATGAAAGGTTATACTGCATGCGTCATTTAAATCAGGAAAAGTAATCAACTAACCACCCTCAACATGCTTGTGTTGTTTACTTGTATTTTCAAGACGGCAAACAAGATAAAAAGGAAATCTCCCTTTGAGACTTTTCCCCGTCTTGATGTCGGTACATAAACCCTATTCATTACGGAAAATCACAAACAGAATCATTGAAAACATGTTTGGAAGATCATTGATAATATTCAAGGACAGATACATTTTATAATCTTCAAAAGTAGAAAACCTTGAACAAGCATTGACCATTCTCCCTAGATTTTACGTGTACATTTTTTAATACATTCTATTAAATGAAATAAGAAATATTGGAATTTTGGCTTACAAATAGGTCAGGACTCAGTACACAATAAGGCAGTAGAAGAATGAAAATATATTTCATCCAGGCGCCATAGGGCTATGCCACACACACACATACACACAATTTACTTTGTACTTCAGATAACACTATTTTATTTGCTCAAGACATCTATTTTGTGTCCGTCTACACTTAATCCGGGGATTCTCTTTAAAGAAGTTGCAAGGCACTGATGTTTATTTATTTTATTTTTTACCACTTTTTCTCTCCAATTACGTGATGACACACTGCTCGCTTAACCCAGAAGCCAGCCGCACCAATGTGTCATCGGGAAACATCTTACAGCTGGCGACCAAAGTCAGCGTGCATGCGCCCGGTCGCCACAAGGAGTCGCTAGAGCGCGATGGGACAAGGACATCCCAGTCGGCCAAACCCTCCCCTAACCCAGACGACGCTGGGCCTGTTGTGCGTCGCCTCATAATCGAATCCGGATCGGTAGTGACGCCTCTAGCACTCGGGAGGCCCCGAAGCCACTGATGTTTACCAAGCCAACCAAAGCATTACAGTAATGTACTCATGGACTCCTTGTAAAGTATAGGAGCTGTGGCATATCCCAGCAACCAGATGCCCCTGCTGGTATGAAATTCCTTTGCTCTAAACCGGGAACCCCTTGGCACCACATTCATGGAGCGCCTGATGTCACAACCCTGTCATTCTGAGTGGTGTCAGGTGCGTGGGCCAGTACATTGACAGACACACGGCACAACTGTTTGTGACTCTAACAGAGGAGCACACAGAGCCATTAGGTGCCAGCCCAATTAACACTGACACCCCCGACAGAAAGAGCTCTCATTTTACAAAACAGGACTGTTACTACAAATGGCGTCCGTGATCCTCTCTCTCAGAGAGAGAAAGACAGAGAGAGTGTGTTTGAGAGAGACGGGTATGGAGAGTCAGTATATGTGCATGTGTTTTGCTCAGTTGATGTGTGTCTGTATGGTGATCTCTGTGAATATGAATACATCAAGATGTCCAAGTACCGTAAAAATATGTGGATATGCGCTGCATGTAACAACTATCTGACAGCACCTGCTACCAAAGAAGAAGCAATGAGCCATGCTGAACTGTTACCCAGTGCTTTCTTCTCACAAGTTCAAAAAGTCAAAGCACTATCATCTTGCTTGCATGCTTTACACGTAAGAGACATTGGTAGTGAGGTGATTGTGTTTGGGGACGATGTTAAGGAAACAGCACTGGTCTAAATAATAATGAACAGTACTGTATGTTACAGCATGACAATGGAAGCCAAGGTTTGTGTTGCATAAACCCCCTACCACGAACAGGAGGGTGGAGAGCGGAGGGTGAAGGAAAACACATGTAACAGTCCATCAATACTATCATTCAGCCAAATCTGTGATTGCCTATCAGCAATGTACTGTACTGGACACTTTACTCTGAAATAACATCTCTAAACATAAATCATAGTGACCATAACAACTAATCTAATCAAAATGATGCAAGTCAGTGCACAGTTGTCTTTTGTCAGGAATTCATCATTGCCTCTTGAAGAAGAATTCACCTGTAGATATGACTTCTTGCAGCTACTTGCTATAACAACTTGGATAAATGTAAAATAATTAACTCTTATTTATTTTTATTTTTTATGATGTCATGTGTTCAATAACCTCTGAACACACCTCAAACCTCAACAAAAGAGCAATAATGTTTTATTTGCTTTCCCGTAAAACGCCCCGGAGGTTTCCGTTCTTTGTTGGTTCAAAGATCTTCTCCACATTCAAAGCTTGTTTACCACGCCACACAAATAATTGTACAGTCTATGACAGCAAATAGGTAAAACCACACTCGGGCCTCAAACCAAAGACATTTCAGCTCTTTGTCCAACCAATACATGTAAAACGGTTGACCAAGTGATAAAATGACACCAGACTAGCGCCTTCCAATAATTCTGCACTAGAGCTGTCAATAGCAAAGTCATGGGTCGGGAGCGCTAGTTGTGCGCAAGGCACAGAGATGAAGCCTACCCGCAGCCGGCATGCACAACCATGATTTGTTATTTCCAACGTATCAACTTTCGACCCCTTATCATAATCTTGATATGACAACAAGCCTACTGGCGTTTGAAAACGTGTCATTTTGAAAATGAAACAAACATGTAACCATCCCATATCAGATAAATAGGCCTAATGGAAAGGAAAACGAAAAACCCCAATAAGAAAACGAATAACATGTAGAAATATAAAATATTAAGTGTAACATATACAATATAATGTCTACTCTAATAATATATATATATATATATATATCACTAGGCCTACTACTACTACTACTAATACGAATAATATAGCCTACAATTTATAATACATTTTCACTGTGATAATGATCAATATATTTTGTAATTAGGTCGAATATCAATTCTTCCAGGCGCAAGTCTGCTTTCTGATCATGTTAAATAGCATTGCATCAGCCTGGGCGCCTGAATTTCCCGAATTGTGATCATGTTACACATAATTGGGCAAATGATGCACAATTCTTAGCAAGTGGCTTTATGTGCCTCACACTGAGCTAAACCACTTAAAAATAACAATATTTTTAGACAACTCGCGCTCAAAAAGTATCTCACGCATTTCTTTATCAATGCAGACTACAAAGTTGCCAATGCAATAGAGACCATTAATAAATACTATCACTGAGATGAATACTGAAAGCAGAATCTTACCGTTCGGGGAATCATTTTTTTTTCAGTTAATTGTCTAGATCCCGTGTACAAGTGAAATGGCCTTTAAACGCCAAATACAAAGCGTATTTCAAAATTACACGTTTGTAGCGGAATCCATAAAGTTTGTAGGACAGAGGCGCCTCCACCCGTAGCACTGCGATACATGTGAAGCTTAAAATCACTCTGCAGGGAATTGAACCAAATTAGCATCCGGCCTGCCCACTGTCTGTCGACTGCGATGTGAGCTCGGAAACACGGGCGAAACACTAAACTCTTGGAAAATGATGTCTGGCGCTGACGCAGTCGAAACAATAACAAAGCATTTTCCCATTGCCCGCCACTGTTTGGGTAAAAGATTAAGCGATTTGCCTGGAGAAATTTAAACACACTCAAATGCATAGACCGAGCTATGGATGCAAAGATATCAAAATGATAGTTTTAACCATGTTTTGAGGCTAGACAGTGTTTGTTGACTTATACTTTGTTTACAAACATTAAACAAACAAGCTTATAGTTTGGCTTCTGATGGGTTACAACAGTTGAACTAAACTAGTCTATATCATTCACTTATAATACCATTAGTGGATGTAGTAACTGCAGATTGCCCCTTTAAAGGTACAGCGATGGGTCTAAAGTGTTCATTTGCAAAGCAAAACAATTTGGAAACGACCAAAGATTTATGTGAAGTATTTTTTTTATTCAAAGTTTATCAGAGAATGACCCTGGATAAAGGATATTCAGAGGTCAAAAGAGAAGAATACTGGGCTATTTACTTCCTTACTAAACCAACAATAATTCAGTGAATATTAACTGTGTAAAATGTGCGTGCCAGAATCACACTGTTTGTTTAGCAACCTATTGTTTCTCTGTTTGTTCCTGTTCTCATTCACACACAAAGGTACTGTGACTGTTTATCCTTCAAAACCTATATCTCTCCAATCCCACATGACTGCCCAAACTAGACCCAACACCCCAGCAACAAACTGGATCAGGGTTACAATGGACAAGAGTGCAGGGTTCAATGTCAACCAGTTTGTGTGACTTTCCTCACACTCCACCCTCCCATTCTGGGACATACATACGGGGAGACCTTAGTGCATTGCATTTATTGTGAAGTTGGCCCTCCACCCCTCATGGTAAAGAAGTGACTAATTTATCCATGAACCTTGCTTGTGAGCATGTTATACTAGCACACAATTGTTGTCATAACACTCCCAACTAGCAAACGCTACCAACGTGTACTCTGAGTAAGTGAGTGACACCCTAAATGAGTGACACCCTCTCTTTATCAATGACATCATTCTCTATCCATCTGACCTATTGCCCTGTGTTCTGTCTATAGCCCTCTACTAGGAAACGTGCTTTGTGTGTGACTGTAACGCTCGTTGTCAGAAGGAGTGGACCAAAGCGCAGCGTGGTAAGTGTTCATGATTTTATTTAATATCAAAAAAACACTTGAACAAAGTAACAAAACGAAAAAAGCGAACAGTTCTGTCAGGTGCAGACACTAAACAGAAAATAACTACCCACAAATGAAAGAGGGAAAAAGGACTGCCTAAGTATGATTCCCAATCAGAGACAACGATAGACAGCTGCCTCTGATTGGGAACCACACTCGGCCAAAAACAAAATAGAAAACATAGAAATAAAGAAACTAGAATGCCCACCCTAGTTACACCCTGGCCTAACCAAAATAGAGAATAAAAACCTCTCTATGGCCGTGACAGTGACCACCATTATCTTTGACAGACATTATTTGTCTCAGCACACCTCTGGGAGGACACTGGCTGATTCTCTGATAAGCCGTATCTGCTGTTGTTTTTGAAGTGTGTTTCATTAAGTGATGGATTGCAGCTGCATGTTCCAACACCGCTCTGGGGCGTCAACGCTGATTGGGATGTATAGGAGAGAAGGGACCCCCAGGCAATTACAGTTAACCACCCTGCTAGCTTAGCCCACTGTTGGTTCAATGGTTTGTTTTTCCTCATGGTGAAGAATGAATGACTGAGCTTTGTTTCATAAGTCATCATTCACCCTGAGCACGAGCCCATTCATCGTAAATAAACAGAACTGATGGGGACTCTCACTCACTCCCAAACAGATCATCCCCAGGGTCATCCCCAGAGGTGGTTTGGGGGGGGGGGGGGTGAAGTGGTAACTCCACTGTTTAATCTCCAGGCATATCGATCAAGGACTGTGTATGGGAAAATGTTCCAAGGAAGTTGTTGACTTTGGGAATTCAATACTCATGCATTTGCCCCCCAATTCCACCAATCCCCTTCCTACACATACAGCAGCCTCCACATACAATATTAAACATGCTACAGTATATGTGTAAAACCCTATATTTAAAATACGAGAAATAAGAGCAGCATGGCTATATCAGGAGAGGAAAGGAGAGAGGAAACATTCTCAAAATACCAGTTTCATTGGTGGGGTGTGGGAATTAATGTTATGGAGGCACAACAGCAGCATGCCTTACTTCCCAAATCCTCATTCAGCCACCATCTCTAGTTTCAAACAATAGCAACCTTGGGGTGTATCAGGATAAACCGAAACAAACCATCCTCAGCACCCTGACCACCACGAGACGAAAGGAACCTACAGTACCACATCCTGCAGCAGCACAAGGGAAAAGCCAGTCAACAGGAGTCAGACCTGATTTACAGAGCCTCAGTAACATCTGAACATCACTCCAAGGGAACCAATGCGTCACAATTTAGAAGGTTCACCGAGGTCAGAAGAGAGCTGTCAAATTCTTACTTTACAGATTTAAGGAGAAAGGGAAGGGGGACAAGAAGGCGGGGTGCAAGGAAGGGAATGTTGGTAGGTAGCTCGAGAGAAATAATGAGAGGATTACGATGTTATGTACACAGAGAGTTGGATACTGTGACATCGAGTGGGTTATGCATGTTGAAGAAACAAGACCTGCAACAGCAGTCTGAGAGACTACGGTGGCTAAGTCTCTGCCTAAACACACTGTAACAATGGCAGCCCACAGAAGCCCTCTAAGCACAATGCTCAGGTTCAAGCATTTCACAAGATCAAATCAAATCAAATTGTATTGGTCACGTACACATGGTTAGCAGATGTTAATGCGAGTGTAGCGAAATGCTTGTGCTTCTAGTTCCGACAGTGCAGTAATATCTAACAAGAAATCTAACAAATTCACAATGAAGACCTTATGCACACAAATGTAAAGGGATGAATAAGAATATGTACATACAAATATATGGATGAGCGATGGCCGTGCGGCAATAGGCAAGATGCAGTAGATGGTATAGAATACAGTATATACATATGAGATGAGTAATGGACGATATGTAGACATTATAAAAGTGATGTTATTTAAAGTGACTAGTGATACCTTTATTAAATACATTTATTACATTTATTAAAGTGGCAAGAGATTTGAGTCTGCATGTTGGCAGGAGCCACTCTATGTTAGTGATGGCTGTTTAACAGTCTGATGGTCTTGAGATAAAAGCTGTTTCTCAGACTCTCGGTCCCAGCTTTGATGCACCTGTACTGACCTCGCCTTCTGGATGATAGCGGTGTGAACAGGCAGTGGCTCGGTTGGTTGTTGTCCTTGATGATCTTTTTGGCCATCCTGTGACATCGGGTGCTGTAGGTGTCCTGGATGGCAGGTCGTTTGCCCCCTATTGATGCATTGTGCAGACCTCACTACCCTCTGGTGAGCCTTGTGGTTTTGGGCGAAGCAGTTGCCGTACCAGGCGGTGATACAGCCCGACAGGATGCTCTCGATTGTGCAGCTGTAAAAGTTTGTGAGTGTTTAAGGTGACAAGCCAAATTTCTTCACCATCCTGAGGTTGAAGAGACGCTGTTGCGCCTTCTTCACAATGCTGACTGTGTGGGTGGACCAGGAGGGTGCTATGGTGTTGAATTCTGAGCTGTAGTCAATGAACAGCATTCTTACAGTACATAGGTATTCCTCTTGTCCAGATGGGATAGGGCAGTGTGCAGTGTGATGGTGATTGCGTCGTCTGTGGACCTATTGGGGCGGTCAGCCAATTGGAGTGGGTCTAGGGTATCAGGTAGGGTGGAGGTGATATGATCCTTGACTCAAAACACTTCATGATGACGGAAGTGAGTGCTACGGGCGATAGTGATTTAGTTCAGTTACCTTAGCTTTCTTGCGAACATGAACAATGGTGGCCATCTTGAAGCATGTGGGGACAGCAGACTGGGATAGGGGATGATTTAATATGTCCGTAAACACACCAGCAGGCTGGTCTGCGCATGCTCTGAGGACGCGGCTAGGGATGCCGTCTCGGCCGGCAGCCTTGCGAGGGTTAACACGTTTAAATGTTTTACTCACATTGGCCACGGTGAAGGAGAGCCCACAGGCTTTGGTAGCGGGCCGTCTCAGTGGCACTGTATTGTCCTCAAAGCCAGCAAAGAAGTTGTTTAATTTGTCTGGGAGCAAGACGTCGGTGTCCACGACGGGGCTGTGTTTTTTTTTGTACTCCGTGATTGACAGTAGACCCTGCCACATACGTCTCGTGTTTGAACCGTTAAATTGCGACTCTACTTTGTCCATCAATGTCACGTTCCTGACCTGTTTTCTGTTGTTTTGTATGTGTGTGATGGTCAGGGCGTGAGTTTTGGGTGGGCAGTCTATGTTTTCTGTTTCTATGTTGGTTTTGGGTTGCCTGGTATGGCTCTTAATTAGAGGCAGGTGTTTTGCGTTTTCCTCTAAATGAGAGTCATATTAAGGTAGGGTGTTCTCACTGTTTGTTTGTGGGTGATTGTCACTGTGTCTGTGTTTGTTGCACCACACGGTACTGTCTCGTCTCGTTCGTTCGGTCGTTCCTGTTTATGTGTTCCTCGTTTCATGTAAGTTCATAGTATAGGTCTGTCTAGTTCGTTTTGTTGTTTTGTAAAATTATTCAAGTGTTCTTCGTGTGTTTAGTTTCGTCTTGTTAAATAAAGTTCATTATGTATTCACAACCCGCTGCGCCTTGGTCAACTCACTCACCGAAAGAGAGCCGTTACAATCAATACACGGATTCTGGTTAGGGAAGGTTTTTATAGTCACAGTGAGTACATCACCAATGCACTTGCTAATAAACTCGCTAACCGAGTCAGCATATATGTTATTGTCTGAGGCTACCCGGAACATATCCCAGTCCACATGATCGAAGCAATCTTGAAGTGAGGAATCCTATTGGTCAGACCAGCGTTGGATAGACCTGAGCATGGGCGTTTCCTGTTTTAGTTTCTGTCTATAAACTGGGAGAAACAAAAGGGAGTCATGGTCAGATTTGCCGAAGGGAGGGCAGGGGAGGGCTTTGTATGATTCGCGGAAGTTTGAGTAGCAATGGTCCAGAATGCTACCAGCCCGTGTCGCGCGTTCAATATGCTGATAGAATTTTGGAAGTCTTGTTCTCAGATTAGCTTTGTTAAAATCCCCAGCTGCATTAAATGCAGCCTCGGGATATATGGTTTCCAGTTTACCTAGTGTCCAGTGAAGTTCTTTCAGGGCCGTCGAGGTTTCTGCTTGGGGGGATATACACGGCTGTGACTACAATCGAAGAGAATTCTCTTGGTAGATAATGCGGTCGGCATTTGATTGTGAGGAATTCTAGGTCAGGTGAACAAAAGGGCTTGAGTTCCTGTATGTTGTTATGATCACACCATGAGTCGTTAATCATAAGGCATACACCCCCCGCCCTTCTTCTTATCAGAGAGTTGTTTGTTTCTGTCGGCGTGATGCGTAACGAAACCAGGTGGCTGTACCGACTGTGACAACATATCCTGAGTGAGCCAAGTTTCCAATGAAACAGAGAATGTTACAATCTCTGAGAATGTTACAATCTCTGATGTCTCTCTGGAAGGCAACTCGTGCCCTAATTTCATCCACCTTGTTGTCTAGAGATTGGACATTGGCGAGTAATATGCTCGGAAGCGGAGGATGGTGTGCTCGTCTTCTAAGTCTGATCAGTAGGCCACTCCGTCTGTCTCTCCTGCGGCGACCGCGTTGTTTTGGTTCAGCCTCTGGGATAAGATCCCATGTCCAGGGTGGAGGTCCAAACAAAGGATCCGCTTCTGGAAAGACGTATTCCTGGTCGTAATGTTGGTAAATTGACGTCACTGTAAGGGCTGTTGTCCTCCTCTTCCTCGGACGAGGAGAGGAGAGAAGGATCAGTGGACCAATACGCAGCAGTAGGGAAATAAGCCATCTCTTTATTTAATAGGACGGCAAAACGAAAACCAAAACACTTACAAAATTACAAAATAAGAAAACGACGTAGACGAAACCTGAACATGAACTTACATAACTAAACGAAGAACTCACGGACAGGAACAGACTACATCAAAACGAACGAACAGCCAAACAGTCCCGTATGGTACAGACATGGACGAAACAGGAGACAATCACCCACAAACAAACAGTGAGAACACCCTACCTAAATATGACTCTCAATTAGAGGAAAACGCAAAAAACCTGCCTCTAAGAGCCATACCAGGCAACCCAAAACCAACATAGAAACAGAAAACATAGACTGCCCACCCAAAACTCACGCCCTGACCATTATACACATACAAAAACAACAGAAAACAGGTCAGGAACGTTACAGAACCCCCCCCTCAAGGTGCGAACGCCGGGCGCACCAGCACAAAGTCCAGGGGAGGGTCTGGGTGGGCAGTTGACCACGGTGGTGGCTCAGGCTCCGGACGCTGTCCCCACACCACCATAGTCACTCCCCGCTTCTGTATTCCCCTCCCAATGACCACCCTCCAACTAAAACCCCCTAAATGAACGGCCAGCACCGGAATAAGGGGCAGCACCGGGAGAAGGGGCAGCACCGGGACAAGGGGCAGCACCGGGACAAGGGGCAGCACCGGGACAAGGGGCAGCACCGGGATAAGGGGCAGCACCGGGATAAGGGGCAGCACCGGGATAAGGGCCAGCACCGGGATAAGGGGCAGCACCGGGATAAGGGGCAGCAGGTCCCGGCTGAGAGACTCTGGCAGATCCTGGCTGAGGGACTCTGGCAGGTCTTGGCTGAGGGACTCTGGCAGGTCCTGGCTGAGGGACTCTGGCAGGTCCTGGCTGAGGGACTCTGGCAGGTCCTGGCTGGACGGCTCTGGCAGGTCCTGGCTGGACGGCTCTGGCAGGTCCTGGCTGGACGGCTCTGGCAGGTCCTGGCTGGACGGCTCTGGCAGGTTCTGGCTGGACGGCTCTGGCAGGTCCTGGCTGGACGGCTCTGGCAGGTCCTGGCTGGACGGCTCTGGCAGGTCCTGGCTGGACGGCTCTGGCTGGTCATGGCAGGACGGCTCTGGCTGGTCATGGCAGGACGGCTCTGGCTGGTCATGGCAGGACGGCTCTGGCTGGTCATGGCAGGACGGCTCTGGCTGGTCATGGCAGGACGGCTCTGTAGGGAGGAGAAGGAGAGACAGCCTGGTGCGTGGTATAGGCACTGGCTGCGCTGGAGAGGAGGAAACAGCTGGAGAGAGAACCCGGAGAGACAGCCTGGTACGGGGGGCTGCCACCGGAGGACTGGTACATGGAGGTGGCACCGGGTATACCGGACCGTGAAGGAGGACACGTGCTCTTGAGCACCGAGCCTGCCCAACCTTCCCAGGTTGAATGGTGCCCGTAGCCCTGCCAGTGCGGCGAGGTGGAATAGCCCGCACTGAGCTAAGCACGCGTACTGGGGACACCATTCGTAAGGCTGGTGCCATGTATGCCGGCCCGAGGTGACGCACTGGTGGCCAGATGCGTTGGGCCGGCTTCATGACATCCGGCTCGATGCCCAACTTAGCCCTCCCAAGCACGCGTACTGGGGACACCGTGCGCTTTACCGCATAACACGGTGTCTTACCAGTACGACGCCCTCTCACTCCACGGTAAGCACGGGGAGTTGGCTCAGGTATCCTACCCGGCTTTGCCACACTCCTCGTGTGCCCCCCCCCAAGAAATTTTTGGGTCTGACTCACGGGTTCCCAACCGCGTCGCCGCGCTGCCTCCTCATACCAGCGCCTCTCTGCCTTCGCTGCTTCCAACTCCGCCTTGGGACGGCGATATTCCCCTGGCTGAGCCCAGGGTCCTTTGCCGTCCAGGATCTCCTCCCAAGTCCAGAAGTCCTGGTTGCTCTGTTGAGCTTTCCCTTGCCGCTTGGTCCTAGTTTGGTGGGTGATTCTGTAAGGGCTGTTGTCCTCCTCTTCCTCGGACGAGGAGAGGAGAGAAGGATCAGTGGACCAATACGCAGCAGTAGGGAAATAAGCCATCTCTTTATTTAATAGGACGGCAAAACGAAAACCAAAACACTTACAAAATTAAAAAAATAAGAAAACGACGTAGACGAAACCTGAACATGAACTTACATAACTAAACGAAGAACTCACGGACAGGAACAGACTACATCAAAACGAACGAACAGCCAAACAGTCCCGTATGGTACAGACATGGACGAAACAGGAGACAATCACCCACAAACAAACAGTGAGAACACCCTACCTAAATATGACTCTCAATTAGAGGAAAACGCAAAACACCTGCCTCTAATTAAGAGCCATACCAGGCAACCCAAAACCAACATAGAAACAGAAAACATAGACTGCCCACCCAAAACTCACGCCCTGACCATTATACACATACAAAAACAACAGAAAACAGGTCAGGAACGTTACAGTCACTTTTATATCCAATAGTTCTTCCCGGCTGTATGTAATAACACTTGAGATTTTCTGGGCTAACAATGTAAGAAATAATACATTAAAAAACAAATTACTTCATAGTCCTAAGGACCATCTCTGTCGGCGCCATCACAACAAGATGTGTTTTGTTACTCGTGCAGCTGAGGCTGGTGCTGCTGCTGACAGCTGATATGACACCAGTCATAGTGTTTGTCAAGAGAGCACGTTATAAATTAGCACAGGAGAGAGTTGAATAACTCACTAAGCTTCAATAAATGTTACCCTAAGGGTGATACAGTATTAAAATCTAGGAGACATAAACTCAGCAAAAAAAGAAATGTCCACTCACTGTCAATTTAACATGTGTAAATATTTGTATGAACATAACAAGATTCAACAACTGAGACATACACTGAACAAGTTCCACAGACATGTGACTAACAGAAATGGAATAATGTGTCCCTGAACAAAGGGGGGGGATCAAAATCAAAAGTAACAGTCAGTATCTGGTGTGGCCACCAGCTGCATTAGGTACTGCAGTGCATCTCCTCTTCATGGACTGCACCAGATTTACCCGTTCTTACCGTGAGATGTTACCCCACTCTTCCACCAAGGCACCTGCAAGTTCCCGGACATTTCTGAGGGGAATGGCCCTAGCCCTCACCCTCCGATCCAACAGGTCCCAGACGTGTTCAATGGGATTGAGTTCCGGGCTCTTCCCTGGTCATGGCAGAACACTGACATTCCTGTCTTGCAGGAAATCACGCACAGAACGAGCAGCATGGCTGGTGGCATTGTCATGCTGGAGGGTCATGTCAGGATGAGCATGACCCTCAAGGGTACCACATGAGGGAGGAGGATGTCTTTCCTGTAACGCACAGCGTTGAGATTGCCTGCAATCCAGCAGGCAATGCTGTGACACACCGCCACGGACCATGACGGACCCTCCACCTCCAAATCGATCCCACTCCAGAGTACAGGCCTCGGTGTAATGCTCATTCTTTCGACAATAAACGCGAATCAGACCATCCCCCCTGGTGAGACAAAACCGCGGCTCGTCAGTGAAGAGCACTTTTTGCCAATCCTGTCTGGTCCAGCAACGGTGTTGTTTGTTCCCATAGTCGACGTTGTTGCAGGTTATGTCTGGTGAGGACCTGCCTTACAACAGGCCTACAAGCCCTCAGTCCAGCCTCTCTCAGACAGTCTGAGCACTGATGGAGGGATTTTGCGTTCCTGGTGTAACTCGGGCAGTTGTTGTTGCCATCCTGTACCTGTCCCGCAGGTGTGATGTTCGGATGTACCGATCCTGTACAGGGGTTTTTACACGTGGTCTGCCACTGCGAGGACGGTCAGCTGTCCGTCCTGTCTCCCTGTAGCGCTGTCTTAGGCAATTTATTGCAATTTATTGCCCTGGCCACATCTGCAGTCCTCATGCCTCCTTGCAGCATGCCTAAGGCACGTTCATGGAGATGAGCAGGGACCCTGGGCATCTTTCTTTTGGTGTTTTTCAGAGTCAGTAGAAAGGCCTCATTAGTGTCATAAGTTTTCATAACTGTGACCTTAATTGCCTACCGTCTGTAAGCTGTTAGTGTCTTAATGACTGTTCCACAGGTGTATGTTCATTAATTGTTTATGGTTCATTGAACAAGCATGGGAAACAGTGTTTAAACCCTTTACAATGAATATCTGTGAAGTTATTTGGATTTTTACGAATTATGTTTGAAAGACAGGGTCCTGAAAAGGGACGTTTATAGAAGGATATTATCTACCCTGGCTGTAAAGATGATAAGATCTGGATATGCAGGGAAACACATGAGAAACATAGAACCATATCAGACATCAGAAGTGGAAACTTCCCATTGCTGGGCGGTGGTTGTTTCCTGCACTTGTCAGGGATCATTAAGGATGCTGGCTGAATGTCGTTGTATGGCTGCAGGCCAAAGTGTTCCAACCCTACAAGTGGCAGTCTGGCAGCTGCTTCATGCATGAGCTTCATCGCAGCTGATATCTTTTAGCTCTGCTGCCCATTTCAGGTCCTGGAGGACCAAACTGTATGTCAGATTCACACCTCTACTCCCAGTACGAGAGAGGAAGCTGATCTGGCCCACCATCATTAGACAAATTATTCATTGAGTGATTGGAATGAAAGCATTGAGGCTTGTAGCATGTGTTTTTCTCTTGTCTCCAGGAAGTCACACTCTCCTCCTGACTGAGATTATCCTAATCCATTCCCGATAACCCTAAAACAGGGCTCCCCAACTTGCGGCCCGCGGACCGACTTTTCCCCACCGGTGGTTTTATTTGACCCCCAACATTTTTGGAACAAAAATATGTACTGAAAAAAATACTTTTTACTTTTTTTATTTTTATTGTTGGACATAAAACACTGTAAAAACACCAGGATTTTTATCTAAGAAATCTGTACCCAAGTATTCCCACGCATAATAGAGAGACACGTGATCGTATACAAATGTAAGCTAGGTTTGAAATGATTATGTGTTAGTCAAACATAGTCAAACATGTTAGTCAAACATCTGTTTGGGCTTCTTGCGGTCAATTTGCAGTCTACAAATTATTTGTAATTTTGTTCCTAGTTCATGATCCCTGATTTTCTACCACATTCAGTAAATTAACTACTTGAATCAATAAGGCACTGAAGTGCAGTATAGTCCAGCAGACCAGGAACCAGTGGAAGGCTGTTGTAACGTCCTGACCAGAGTTCTTATGTGTTGTGCTTGTTTTAGTGTTGGTCAGGACGTGAGCTGGGTGGGAATTCTATGTTGTGTGTCTAGTTTGTCTGTTTCTGTGTTCAGTCTAATATGGTTCTCAATCAGAGGCAGCTGTCAATCGTTGTCCCTGATTGAGAATCATATATAGGTGGCTTGTTTTGTGTTGGGGATTTGTGGGTGATTGTTTCCTGTGTCAGTGTTTGTGCCACACGGGACTGTGATGGTTAGTACGTTTGTTGTTTTGTATTCTTGTCTAGTTTTCATCTCATTAAATTATGGAAACTTACCACGGTCCTCCGATCCTTCTCGCCTCTCCTCGTCCGAGGAGGAGGAAGAGCTAGACTGCCGTTACAGCTGTCCTTGAGCTGGCCACAAAAGGATTGTTGGATGGATTATGACTGTGTTGGCTGATAGCTATCCTTTTCCACAAGCACTTCCTGGCCTAAAACCAGCTTGAGTCATATCCTTATGTCAATACATTGACTCTACTAATGTACTGGCATCTGTGTTGGGGAAATTATATTGAGTTATAACAGGAAAAGCAGCTATTATCAGAAATGTTGTAAAAATCTGCACTTTCTCAATAGTGCTGATTTGGATGTTAATCAACACAACTATATTGAACTGTGGATGGTCTGAATATTTACATGTAAAGTGCTTATACAATAACACCTGTCAGGAAATGTTTAACTTGCAGGAGACTGGAATTCTTTACCATTGATTGCTGTGTGAGCAAATGCAGTACTCACAGGTCAATGTGGTACACAGTACATTAGATATTTCATAAATAGGGCTCATACATTAAAGAATGGTCCATCATTTTCTGTCTTGTTGATATTTGTGGGAAAAATCCCCAAATTAGCATCATATGGATAGTGTTTCATGGGGGAACAGGTAGACTGATCAAAACCCAAACAAAAACCATGCCTCTGTGTGAAGACCAACATTTTTTATGTTTTGTGCAAATCCAAAAGAGTGCTTGGCACAGCACTCGTGTTAGCCATTATGAAAACACAATGATGGTTATTCCCCTAGCTTTCCAAATCCTCACATTTTCAAACACATGTCAATACACAAGATTGAAACAAAAATATTCTCACTGAAATGTTATGATATCACATACAGCAGCAGCATAGATACAGTCCTGGCACAGGGTTACGTGGCATTTCTCATTGATTGCAATCTTAAATAAATGCCCTAATTTACTTTTTCTGCTTTGACCCCTGCCGCAGGAGATAAATGCTAAAAGAAAAGACAGTAGGATAGTTGTGTGTTGATCAGAGGTTTTAAAAGCAACCGTTAACATGAACATTTTTAACACTTTCTTTTCAATATTTTCTTAATGAGGCAACTGCATCGCTTCAGATGTTGCCGTCAACAGTGCCTCTTTGGAAAATAGGTTAACACTATTTAAAGGGCCAGTGTTGAGTCACTGTGCTAAGTAATTTTTTGATGCACCACACAAAGAGGGATATTCAGCTCAGTAATCATACGTGTCACGGGGTCGTCAACTTTTGTGTGTGTGGTCATGCTTCTTCTGGTGTTTTCTTTGAGAAATGTTCCACTTGATTCTTCCACTGGCCCATGAGCCATCCAGGAAATATCTATTTATCATATCTAATGAATAAATTACATTCTGTCTATGTTACAAGGCTACATGACTAATTGTCTGTGTCACACCCTGATCTGTTTCACTTGTCCTTGTGCTTGTCGTGATAGTTTGTTATCCTCACTGACTTTATTCAAGGTTCTACAATGTCATTGTCTCATAAGTGTCCCCAAAACGAAGTACAGGAGTGATTATGCATAATAGTAGGGAAAGGGCACATAGCAGAAACCGCTCCCATTTATGCCTCATTTGAAATTAGATTGAGTGCCATACACTCAATACAGACTCTAGATATTCTAGACTCAGATCCATTCAAAGAAATCGGATAGGAAATGTTCCTCTCATGGTCTCTTAACCTGTTTGGGCTGCAAGCTGAATATTGAAAAAACTGGAAAATGTGTGCACATTTTCAAACGGCCTCCTAAGAAACTTTTTATTTTCCAATATGCATATATTTACTACTGTTGGATAGATAACAGTCTGTAGTTTCTAAAAAGGTTTGAATTGTTTCTCTAAGTCGAACAGAAATATTTTTACAGCCATTTTCCCAGCCGAATTGAGATTTCCAAAATGCGATGTGTCTCTTTAAGACCTTCTCTATAAAAGGCCCTTTGACTTAGGACCATAGGGACACGTCACAGGCCTTCGTCAGGCTGTAATGCGGAAGTGAGAATTGAAAGGAGTCGAATATCTCGTCCATGGACTGAATAACACACCTTCTTGTGAGACCTGCGCAGTTAAAAAAAAATTCCGGGCGCGAAGGATAATTTGGTCTCGGCTTCTGGAACAAGGTAGATAACGGTGAATATGATGTCTGACTACGATATTATTTGATACATGTCACAAAATCATCCTAAAGTATGTTTTTTCAATATACTTTAATTATATTATTGCAATTTATTCTGGACTTTAGATGTGATACGACGGAAGAATTTTTTGAAGAAACGCTGTGTAGCGCCGCAATGCTATCGTGCTTGCTAACCAAAGAAGGAAATAATTCGTTCTGGAACCCAACTAAAGACTCTACTGGACATTGGACCCCGTTACAACATTCTGATGGAATATCAACAAAGATAAGACCCAATTTGGGATGCTTTTTCATATATCTGTTGAGCTGTGCTGTGCTAAGTGGGCTAACTGTGCTAGGCTAGCGCTTGACCAATGCTAGTGCTGACTTATGCTAGCTTATGTTGTTAGCTAATATAACGATATATTGTGTTTTCGCTGTAAAACACTTCAAAAATCGGAAATGTTGGCTTTATTCACACGATATCTGTCTTTCATTAGTTATCCACGATATGTTTTTCTGAAATGTTTTATGAGGTGTAATTAGTAGCCGACGTTGGTGTATGTATTTTCTCTGGCTACTCCCGTCTGGATTCAGACTCTAGCTATGTGTTAGCATTTTTGGGTAGCATCAATGTAAAACTGATTTATAGCTAAAATATGCACTTTTTATGAACAAAACATAGATTTATTGTGTAACATGTTATATGACTGTCATCTGAGGTAGTTTTTTCTGGGCTCTTTAGGTTGGTTTTAGTTTATTTCGGTTGGCTTGTGCATGCTACTTCAATCATGATTCATACTTCATAATCATATCCATACGTGTCTGTCCACTTTTGTATTTGGTGGTGAGCTAACATAAATATATGTGGTGTTTTCTCTGTAAAACATTTAAAAAATCGGACATGTTGGCTGGATTGACAAGATGTTTATCTTTCAAATGCTGTATTGGACTTGTTAATGTGTAAAAGTTAAATATTTTAAAAAAATAGATTTTGAATTTCGCGCCCTGCAGCTGTTGTCATTGTCGTACCGAATTCGGGCTTGCAGCCCAAACAGGTTTTTAAAGTGCTGACCGCTCCCACCTGAAACATAATGGATCGTGACAATAACCTCATTAACAGTCACTCGTGTCTATCTCACGCCCTGCCAGGCCCCGCCCCGCTAAGAACACAGCTGGGGAGGCATTTTCCTATGAGTCTCGTTGCAACATGAGAATGGCAATCCAGTGTAGTGTATCATTATGATGGCATACATGAGCCATAATGTCAGACTAATCACAATCTATGAATTAGCCATGAGAACATAGTCGTTCTCTGCGGTTTGTTCAAAATCATAACCATGTGTCGAACTCAGACAGACAAACCAATTCTACTCCAATTACACATACTGTACAGTACTTCTCTAGTTTGGAGCCTCAGAAACCAGACGATTGACTGTCTTTAACAATAGAGAAAGCTACTAAAGCATCTACCTCTTAAATGTGGAAGGCACTTTCAGTTGAATGCATTCAGTTGTACAACTGACTTGGTATCCCCTTTCCTTTCTCTATCACGGAGGTTTCCATTATAGGAACCAGCCAGTGAGCAGAGTAAAACAGTGATACATCGTAAGCAGGGGGAACAACGCATGAAAATAACGAAAAATACATTTAAAAAATGTACATGTAGTGTGCGTGTGTGTGCATCTATCAGTTACACATACAGTACATGTCAGTACATACACACAGATAGGCGCCGGAGGAGATGGCTGCCGTTTTATGGGCTCCTGACCAATTCTGCTATTTTGTGTATTTCTTCGCACTGTTTGTAACTTATTTTGTACAAAATGTTTCTGCCACTGTCTCTTATGACCGAAAAGAGCTTCTGGATATCAGAACTGAACGAAGATTTTTTCTTTAACGAGGCAGACGTGAAGGATTTACACCAGATATCGACCAGGCCCAAATCCCCGACATTCGCATGAAGATAAGACGCTGATACAGGGGACATAGGTCTGGGTGCCTTGTGAGAATTCGTCAGCGAGTGGGTAACCCGCCTCTAACATTTGTCCTATTGGCCAACATGCAATCGTTGGAGAATAAACTGGATGATCTCCGTTCAAGACTATCCTACCAACGGGACATTAAAAACTGTAGCCAGGGACTTTAAAGCAGGGAAACTTAAATCCATTTTACCTCATTTCTACCAGCATGTTACAAGAGGGAAAAAACTCTAGACCACCTTTACTCCACACACAGAGACGCGTACAAAGCTCTCCCTCGCTCTCCATTTGGCAAATCTGACTTAATCAATACGTGCATTGATGACGTTGTCCCCACAGTGACTGTATGTACATACCCCAACCAGAAGCCATTGATTACAGGCAACATCCGCACTGAGCTTAAGGGTAGAGCTGCCGCTTTCAAGGAGCGGGTCTCTAGAAATCCCGCTATGCCCTCAATCGAACCTTCAAACAGGCAAAGCATAAATACAGGACTTAGATTGAATCCTACCACACCGGATCCGACGCTCGTCGGATGTGGCAGGGCTTGCAAACTATTACAGACTACAAAGGGAAGCCCAGCCGCGAGCTGCCCGGTGACACAAGCCTACCAGATGAGCTAAATTACTTCTATGTGGGCTTCGAGGCAAGTGACACTGAAGCATGCATGAGAGCACCAGCTGTTCCGGACAACTGTGTGATCACGCTCGCCGTAGCCGATGTAAGTAAGACCTTTAAACAGGTCAACATTCACAAGGCCGCAGGGCCAGATGGATTAGCAGAACGTGTACTCCAAGCATGCGCTGATCAACTGGCAAGTGTCTTCACTGAAATGTTCAACCTGTCTCTGACCGAGTCTGTAATGCCTGTATGTTTCAAGCAGAACACCATAGTCCCTGTGCTCAAGAACACCAAGGTAACCTGCCTAAATGACTACCGACCCGTAGCACTCACGTAAGTAGCTATGAAGTGCTTTGAAAGGTCGGTCATGGCTCACATAATGGCATAACCCGCTGGACGGTTGAGCTAATGTAGGCTAATGCGATTAGTATGAGGTTGTAAGTAACAAGAACATTTCCCAGGACATAGACGTATCTGATATTGGTAGAAATCTTAAATTGTTGTTAATCTAACTGCACTGTCCAATTTACAGTAGCTATTACAGTGAAAGAATACCATGCTATTGTTTGAGGAGAGTGCACAGTTATAAACTTGAAAAGTTATTAATAAACAAATTAGGCACATTTGGGCAGTCTTGATACAACATTTTGAACAGAAATGCAATGATTCATTGGATCAGTCTAACACTTTGCATGTACACTGCTGGCCAAAATCTAAATTGCACCTGGGCTGGAATAATACATTATGGCCTTTCTCTTGGATTTCAAAGATGGTGGTTTGTCCTCTGGGTTTCGTCTGCCATATCAGTTCTGTTATACTCACAGACATTATTTTTAACAGTTTTAGAAACTTTAGAGTGTTTTCTATCCAAATCTACCATGTGTATGCATATTCTAGCCTCTGGGCCTGATAAACAGGAAGTTTACTTTTCGGCACACTTTTCATCCGGACGTCAAAATACTGCCTCCTAGCCCAAAGAGGCCACCCATTCCAAAACTGACTGCAACTCTTTGTTAAGAGTTTCAGTGACTTCATTAGCTGTGGTTGTTAGTGCGTATATGGTTGAATCATCAGCATACATGGACACAAATGCTTTATTTAATGCCAGTGAAAGGTCATAGAGAGCAGCCCTGTGGTACACCACACGTTACATGTTTGACATTAGAGAAGCTTCTATTGTAGAAAACCCTCTGAGTTCTATTAGATAGATAGCTCTGAATCCACGATATGGCAGAGGTTGACAAGCCATAACTCATACGTTTTCTCAACAACAGGTTAAGGTCAATAATATCAAAGGCTGCACTGAAATCTAACAGTACAGCTCCCACAATCTTCTTATTATCATATAGGCTATTTTCAGCCCTTTCCTGGGTAGCTTATCAGAGGTAGACATAATATGGAAAAGAGCAAACAAAGCAAGAGAAGAAAAAAAACAATCAGCAGTCCATAAAAAACTTGTAAAACTGACCATCCTACCAATCCCCGACTTCGGCGATGTCATTTACAAAATAGCCTCCAAAACCCTACTCAATAAATTAGATGCAGTCTATCACAGTGCCATCCGTTTTGTCACCAAAGCCCCATATACTACCCACCACTGCGACCTGTACACTCTCGTTGGCTGGCCCTCGCTTCATACTCGTCGCCAAACCCACTGGCTCCAGGTCATCTACAAGACCCTGCTAGGTAAAGTCCCCCCTTATCTCAGCTCGCTGGTCACCATAGCAGCACCTACCTGTAGCACGCGCTCCAGCAGGTATATCTCTCTGGTCACCCCCAAAACCAATTCTTCCTTTGGCCGCCTCTCCTTCCAGTTCTCTGCTGCCAATGACTGGAACGAACTACAAAAATCTCTGAAACTGGAAACACTTATCTCCCTCACTAGCTTCAAGCACCAGCTGTCAGAGCAGCTCATAGATTACTGCACCTGTACATAGCCCATCTATAATTTAGCCCAAACAACTACCTCTTTACCTACTGTATTTATTTATTTTGCTCCTTTGCACCCCATTATTTCTATCTCTACTTTTTTCTATCTCTACTTTTTATTTTTTTACTTGCTATATTGTATTTACTTCGCCACCATGGCCTTTTTATATTTTTATTTATTTATATATATATTTTGTTTGCCTTCACCTCCCTTATCTCACCTCACTTGCTCATATTGTATATAGACTTATTTTTCACTGTATTATTGACTGTATGTTTGTTTTACTCCATGTGTAACTATGTGTTGTTGTATGTGTCGAACTGCTTTGCTTTATCTTGGCCAGGTCGCAATTGTAAATGAGAACGTGTTCTCAATTTGCCTACCTGGTTAAATAAAGGTTAAATAAAAATAAAATAAATAAATAATAGTTGGTGTGTGTGTGTGTGTGTGTGTGTGTGTGTGTGTGTGTGTGTGTGTGTGTGTGTGTGTGTGTGTGTGTGTGTGTGGCAGCTTTCACTCTGGCAACTTTCACTACTGGGATAAGTTCTTTCTTCCTCTGGCGCACAGCTTCAGGAAAGAAGATGTACGCTCCTCTCAAGTTCTTGGCTCTGTCCAGAACAGCTACCTTGTCCTTGAACCTCAAGAACTTTAACACTATCGGCCTGGGCCTGTCATCTGGACTGGTGGTGGGTTTTCCAGTCCTGTGATCCATCTTCTGTTTCTCCGGGATCATTTCCCTCACTTTGTCCTCAGACTCCGTCCAGGTCTCATGTAGAAGTTCCGCAATTCTGCCCACAATAATGTTGTTCCGCCATAATTGTCCCTCGAGATAATCCGATTTTTCTGTCATTGTTATCATGGATTCACATACAGAACTGATGTCCTCCTCTCTCAATGACTTACAGATCGCTGTCATCTTGCCGTTGTCCTGTTTAATCCTTAAGAATCCAGAGCCCAGTTTCATAGATTTCAGTCTAATCCTCGTTTAGATTTAGGGCTATGAGAGGAGTGGTAGATTTTTATCCTGCAGACGTATGGCAGCCTATAGTTTTTAAGGGTTCACTTGGTCTGAAATCTTCCACGAGGATATCCATTTCACAACATTGAGGGACACTGAGTTCAGAGACAGGTGCTTGGCACAGTTCACCAAAGACTCTGACTCACACTATTGACATTTTTACACACTGTGCCAATAAAAACCAAAGAGATGGCCACAAGAAGATTCTGACGGAAGAAAGTACAAAGACAGAGCAATAGCGCTACACAGAGCTGTGACAAGATGCATGCACACCTGTGATAGACATGGCTGGATAAATATACTGCATGTGTAATGTTCGAAGCAACATCGACCAGTTTTGACAAACAAATTTGTCACAGGCACAGTATGTAGAATAATCCAATTTCTATAGACTTAGTATGGGTGGATGTGAAATATTTGTCAACTAGTGGTCTGTGAAGAAATGTCCAGTTAAAAGTAGTTGGTCAATAATATTGGTGAATAATATCTTAAGTCATGTGTTCTTGACAAGTGACAGCTTAGGCAAATATAAGTCTGTACATGGTTTTTAGATGTACTATGGTTTGTTGGGCTGACCAACAATTCCAGTATGGCAACAATTACATTACTAAGTAATGCAATATAAAAACAATAAGAAATGATTTATTCCAAGAAACAAACCATTCAACAAAAATGCAAAAAAAGCTCTCTCTCTGCAGTCTGGAGTGCATTGCTGTTCCATGATGAATCGTGATTGGCTACATGAGAAGGAGTATGACCTCTCTAGGCTTACAAGCAAAAAAATGATGATGTCATCCATATGAATGTCTCATCTCACCAAGGTGCTAATGCTATGTACTCTTCATTTGATAACCAAAATGCAAAGGATTTCCAATCTGATCCATATCACTCAGAATGTCTCTCAGAAGATGAGAGAGAGTAAGAAGAAGAAACAGAGAAACGGATGATAAGGCTTTTATATCTGTCAAATATATAATTTAATCACTGCAGTACAGCCCATGCTAGAGTGGAAAGACAGAAATATAAAAAATATGGGATATTTCTGATGGGGGAACGACCCTTTATTATACTGTTGAACAATCAAACATTAACAATGTGACATTAAAATGCATTAAAGCCCTGTGAAACCATCCTTGCCAGGATGAATATAGCAAGCATACAAGGTGTAGTAAAAGATGATACCGTATACAATAAGTATAGATTCAGTATAGATACAGATATAGATTCTACATTAATGTTACATGAAGAGTGCTAAAAGAAACAGTAGTCTTTTTCCATAAGCAAAATGTTCCACGTCACACACTCTGTGGGAAAAATGTATTGTTATAATACCCTTTCACAGCTGACATTTTACCATTGATAAATGAAAAAAACTGTTTAAAGGTTATCCAAGCCATTTAAAGGGGTAGGTGAATATACAGTGAATAACGTGTGAAAAAAGGAATGGAAAGTGTCCATTGCAACAATCCATGACATTGCATAATAGCTGTGGCTGAGATGGACGTGATCCAAGCCTTGATTGCTGTAAGCCTCATGAGCTTCAAGAGCACAAACAGGCTGCCGAAATACCCCCATCATCCAGGGTCATGCCTACTGGGCTGGATATAGACCGTTTCATATTGCATGGATAACTTCCTTCACCTGTCTGTCACGTATCCTGGATTATTAAGTAGAGCAAGGCACTAATATGGTTTAAAGAGCAAGGAGTTTTAGTTTTTGTGAACAATACCAGTCCATAACCACTGTCTTATACCTGCAAAAGTTTTATATCCCTAGTCAGTTTATAAACAAACATAAAGGTTGGATCGATTTTTGGTTCTCAGGTACCACATTTCATCACTGAAACTAGGGTTAAACAAATTGACAGCAACCTTGTGTTTTCTCCAGCGTTTTCTGAGATGGTTTTAAAACTACTGGTGTTTCTTTCATCCGAATGCGGTCCGAGGTCAACCCCGTCAAGTGTTTGTTTGCCACTCTAAGACGTGTTATTGGTGGATGATTATGGCGGCCTATTCAATGTTGATTGACAATGTTTTATATGATGAGGCATTTCAGGAGCTTGCGCCGTACTATAAGCAGTCCTGCAGAATCTGGTCAATTTATGACAACTTAGTTTAAACTGCTTAATCCTTGTGCGAGAACTCTGAGGTGATCGTCCCCAGGCGTTATCCACAGACTGGCCACGGACTGGAGCCATAAAACGCACAATTGTCGTTAAACGTACCAGAGAAATATCCTTGCTTAGTAAGTGAACTTATGCAAGTTTCTCACACCAACTACCCGTTTTGTCAAACTAACCCACCCCCAGTTTATGCCCCCATTTCATGTGATTGGAATTAGGGGGGTGATTAATAAGGAGAGGAATGACTCTTGAATGTGCCAGTTTAGTGCTTTTGCTACTTATGTAATAATGCTGCTGGATTGGTTTAACAAGGGCCAGAGTCCCTCAGGAATATTTTCTCAGTGAAGGACAGGTTCTTTCCACTTTCAGAGGTGCATATAAACACATAATTCAAAAGCAAGCGTGAGAAGGGGAAGGGGAGGAGGGGTATAAAAAGTGTTCCTCAGCCAATTGTTTTTTTGAAGGCACTGTCCTGACCACGGCCACACGCCAAACCCTCCAGATAAATGGGTGGTGGCGTGCTAAAAGATGTCCTTTAGGATGTGAAGAAGCAGGTGCATTATATTCAGTATAATGCCAGCTATATTATTCTTAGCAGTGATGAAGATGGAAAATGTATTCAATTTAAAAACCACTCACCAACAAGGTTCAATCCTTTGGAGATGAATGTCAGGCAGGTAGCCTAGTGGTTAGAGCGTTGGACTGGTAACTGAAAGGTTGCAAGATTGAAACCCTGAGCTGACAAGGTAAAAATCTGTCGTTCTGCCCATGAACAAGGCAGTTAACCCACTGTTCCTAGGCTGTCATTGAAAATAAGAATTTGTTCTTAACTGACTTGCCTAGTTAAATAAAGGTCAAATAAAAAATAAAAATAAAAATACAGTAGAGGCTTGGCACCAGATGACGAAGTAAGGTCAATCACTAGCCATTCTTTACTAGCCGTCCTGTCCTTCAGCAAATACCTTTCTCCAGGATTGCACGCCAGAATTTACCCCTTGTTACTAATGTCCAGAGGTTGTAAGTAGGGTGTGTGGAAGGTACTTCAGCCTGTGAGAGAGGGGTTCAGAGATGTGACCATTTCAGCATTGATTGGACCCCTAAGGAGGAGTCACGGGGAGGGGGTGAAAAGGGAAGAGGAGAGGGTAGAGAGAGAGAGAGTAGCTTAATGGGTACTTTAGGATGAGGGTGAACTTCAGTACTGCATAGAAAGGAATTTAAAACCATACGTCACTCCATTAAAGACAGAGCATTTACAACCTATTAATATAACTATTGCACGGTCCTCATTTAAAATGTTATTTGTACACTTTTTTCTCCTATTAGATCAAAAGGAGAGCAACATCTACAAGGCCTAATACGATTACTGTCATAATTACTACAGGCTTCAGTGCAGACAGGCAACACAGGCTTGGGGCTCCAGATGTCGGAGCTGGAACGTCATTGCTAAGCTGTCAGAGTTACTCAGTCTTATCTCCTGGGGTGCTCTCTGGATGGATGCTTAACAAGACTGTAAAAGAAACAATTTTGTCATACAAGATTCCTCTAATGCTTAAGTAACACAAGTAACATTTTACTGCAGTGGGCTAAATCAGGTTCACACAGAGTGTTTCTTGGTAGTCTTAATCAAAAGTAAACACCTCACACACATGGTCATGGGCTTAAAAAAAGAAGACATCTGTACCATGTCAGATATGGAGTTGAAATGTATTCAGTTTTGAGTTTGCATCTAAATATTACAATTGATATACATCACAGAAGACTGAAATATAACAAAACCGTTTGACATAGAAACACCAGATTTTTGGCGGGTTAATTATTATTTAGTTTTTTGTTAACCTGTTTGGGGTGCAAGCCCGACCTCGGACCGAAAATGACACCCCTGCAGGGCGCGAAATTCAAAAACTATTTTTTAAAAATATTTAACTTTTACACATTAACAAGTCCAATACAGCATTTGAAAGATAAACATCTTGTCAATCCAGCCAACATGTCCGATTTTTTAAATGTTTTACAGAGAAAACACCACATATATTTATGTTAGCTCACCACCAAATACAAAAGTGGACAGACACGTATGAATTATGATTATGAAGTATGAATTATGATTGAAGTCGCATGCACAACCAACCGAAATAAACTAAAACCAACCTAAAGAGCCCAGAAAAAACGACCTCAGATGACAGTCATATAACATGTTACACAATAAATCTATGTTTTGTTCATAAAAAGTGCATATTTTAGCTATAAATCAGTTTTACATTGATGCTACCCAAAAATGCTAATACATAGCTTGAGTCTGAATCCAGCCGGGAGTAGCCAGAGAAAATACATACACCAACGTCGGCTACTAATTACACCTCATAAAACATTTCAGAAAAACATATGGTGGATAACTAATGAAAGACAGATATCGTGTGAATAAAGCCAACATTTCCGATTTTTGAAGTGTTTTACAGCGAAAACACAATATATCGTTATATTAGCTAACATCATAAGCTAGCATAAGGCAGCATTGATTCTAGTCAAGCGCTAGCCTAGCACAGTTAGCAGAGTTAGCATTCAACAGTTCGACATATATATGAAAAAGCATCCCAAATTGGGTCTTATCTTTCTTGGTACTCCATCAGAATGTTGTAACGGGGTCCAATGTCCAGTAGAGTCTTTAGTTGGGTTCCAGAACGAATTATTTCCCTCTTTGGTTAGCAGGCACGATAGCATTGCTGCGCTAGAAAGCGTTTCTTCAAAAAATTCTTCCGTCGTTTCACATCTAAAGTCCAGAATAAATTGCAATAATATAATTAAAGTATATTGAAAAAACATACTTTAGGATGATTTTGTGACATGTATCAAATAATATCGTAGTCAGGCATCATATTCAACGTTATCTACCTTGTTCCAGAAGCCGAGACCAAATTATCCTTCGCGCCCGGATTTTTTTTTTAACTGCGCAGGTCTCACAAGAAGTTGTGTTATTCAGTCCAGGGACGAGATATTCGACTCCTTTCAATTCTCACTTCCGCATTACAGTCTGACGAACGCCTGTGACGTGTCTCTATCGTCCCAAGTCAAATGGCCTTTTATAGAGAAGGTCTTAAAGAGACACATCGCATTTTGGAAAACTCAATTCGGCTGGGAAAATGGCTGTAAAAATATTTCTGTTCGACTTAGAGAAACAATTCAAACCTTTTTAGAAACTACAGACTGTTATCTATCCAACAGTAGTAAATATATGCATATTGGAAAATAAAAAGTTTCTTAGGAGGCCGTTTGAAAATGTGCACACATTTTCCAGTTTTTTCAATATTCAGCGTGCAGCCATAACAGGTTTTAATTATGAAATTATGAAAAATATTAATAATCAAATCAGGTTTATTTTATATAGCCCTTCGTACATCAGCTAATATCTCGAAGTGCTGTACAGAAACCCAGCCTAAAACCCCAAACAGCAAGCAATGCAGGTGTAGAAGCACGGTGGCTAGGAAAAACTCCCTAGAAAGGCCAAAACCTAGGAAGAAACCTGGAGAGGAACCAGGCTATGAGGGGTGGCCAGTCCTCTTCTGGCTGTGCCGGGTGGAGATTATAACAGAACATGGCCAAGATGTTCAAAATGTTCATAAGTGACAAGCATGGTCAAATAATAATCAGGAATAAATGTCAGTTGGCTTTTCATAGCCGATCATTAAGAGTTGAAAACAGCAGGTCTGGGACAGGTAGGGGTTCCATAACCGCAGGCAGAACAGTTGAAACTGGAATAGCAGCAAGGCCAGGTGGACTGGGAGTCATCATGCCCGGTAGTCCTGACGTATGGTCCTAGGGCTCAGGTCCTCCGAGAGAGAAAGAAAGAGAGAAGGAGAGAATTAGAGAGAGCATACTTAAATTCACACAGGACACTGGATAAGACAGGAGAAGTACTCCAGATATAACCAACTGACCCTAGCCCCCCGACACATAAACTACTGCAGCATAAATACTGGAGGCTGAGACAGGAGGGGTCAGGAGACACTGTGGCCCCATCCGAGGATACCCCCGGACAGGGCCAAACAGGAAGGATATAACCCCACCCACTTTGCCAAAGCACAGCCCCCGCACCACTAGAGGGATATCTTCAACCACCAACTTACAATCCTGAGACAAGGCCGAGTATAGCCCACAAAGATCTCCACCACAGCACAAACCAAGGGGGGGCGCCAACCCAGACAGGAAGATCACGTCAGTAACTCAACCCACTCAAGTGACGCACCCCTCCTAGGGACGGCATGAAAGAGCACCAGTAAGCCAGTGACTCAGCCCCTGTAATAGGGTTAGAGGCAGAGAATCCCAGTGGAGAGAGGGGAACCGGCCAGGCAGAGACAGCAAGGGCGGTTCGTTGCTCCAGAGCCTTTCCGTTCACCTTCACACTCCTGGGTCAGACTAAACTCAATCATATGACCTACTGAAGAGATAAGTCTTCAGTAAAGACTTAAAGGTTGAGACCTAGTCTGCGTCTCTCACATGGGTAGGCAGACCGTTCCATAAAAATGGAGATCTATAGGAGAAAGTCCTGCCTCCAGCTGTTTGCTTAGAAATTCTAGGGACAATTAGGAGGCCTGCGTCTTGTGACCGTAGCATACGTGTAGGTATGTACGGCAGGACCAACTCGGAAAGATAGGTAGGAGCAAGCCCATGTAACGCTTTATAGGTTAACAGTAAAACCTTGAAATCAGCCCTTGCCTTAACAGGAAGCCAGTGTAGGGAAGCTAGCACTGGAGTAATATGATCAAATTTCTTGGTTCTAGTCAGGATTCTAGCAGCCGTATTTAGCACTAACTGAAGTTTATTTAGTGCTTTATCCGGGTAGCCGGAAAGTAGAGCATTGCAGTAGTCTAACCTAGAAGTAACAAATGCATGGATTCATTTTTCTGCATCATTTTTGGACCGAAAATTTCTGATTTTTGCAATGTTACGTAGATGGAAAAAAGCTGTCCTTGAAACAGTCTTGATATGTTCGTCAAAAGAGAGATCAGGGTCAAGAGTAACGCCGAGGTCCTTCACAGTTTTATTTGAGACGACTTTACAACCATCAAGATTAATTGTCAGATTTAACAGAAGATCTCTTTTTTTCTTGGGACCTAGAACAAGCATCTCTGTTTTGTCCGAGTTTAAAAGTAGAACGTTTTCAGCCATCCACTTCCTTATGTCTGAAACACAGGCTTCTAGCGAGGGGAATTTTCGGGCTTCACCATGTTTCATTGAAATGTACAGCTGTGTGTCATCCGCATAGCAGTGAAAGTTAACATTATGTTTTCGAATAACATCCCCAAGAGGTAAAATATATAGTGAAAACAATAGTGGTCCTAAAACGGAACCTTGAGGAACACCGAAATGTACAGTTGATTTGTCAGAGGACAAACCATTCACAGTGACAAACTGATATCTTTCCGACAGATAAGATCTAAACCAGGCCAGAACTTGTCCGTGTAGGCCAATTTGGGTTTCCAGTCTCTCCAAAGAATGTGGTGATCGATGGTGTCAAAGGCAGCACTAAGGTCTAGTAGCACGAGGACAGATGCAGAGCCTCGGTCTGACACCATTAAAAGGTCATTTACCACCTTCACAAGTGCAGTCTCAGTGCTATGATGGGGTCTAAAACCAGACTGAAGCATTTCGTATACATTGTTTGTCTTCGGGAAGGCAGTGAGTTGCTGCGCAACAGCTTTTTCTAAAATTTTTGAGAGGAATGGAAGATTCGATATAGGCCGATAGTTTTTTATATTTTCCGGGTCAAGGTTTGGCTTTTTCAAGAGAGGCTTTGTTACTGCCACTTTTAGTGAGTTTGGTACACATCCGGTGGATAGAGAGCCGTTTATTATGTTCAACATAGGAGGGCCAAGCACATGAAGCAGCTCTTTCAGTAGTTTAGTTGGCATAGGATCCAGTATGCAGCTTGAAGGTTTAGAGGCCATGATTATTTTCATCATTGTGTCAAGAGATATAGTACTAAAACACTTAAGTGTCTCTCCCGATCCCAGGCCCTGGCAGAGCTGTGCAGATCCAGGACAGCTAAGCCCTGGAGGAATACGCAGATTTAAAGAGGAGTCCGTAATTTGCTTTCTAATGATCATGATCTTTTCCTCAAAGAAGTTCTTGAATTTATTACTGCTGAAGTGAAAGCCATCCTCTCTTGGGGAATGCTGCTTTTTAGTTAGCTTTGCAACAGTATCAAAAATACATTTTGGATTGTTCTTATTTTCCTCAATTAAGTTGGAAAAGTAGGATGATCGAGCAGCAGTGAGGGCTCTTCGATACTGCACGGTACTGTCTTTCCAAGCTAGTCGGAAGACTTCCAGTTTGGTGTGGCGCCATTTCCGTTCCAATTTTCTGGAAGCTTGCTTCAGAGCTCGGGTATTTTCTGTATACCAGGGAGCTAGTTTCTTATGACAAATGTTTTTCGTTTTTAGGGGTGCAACTGCATCTAGGGTATTGCGCAAGGTTAAATTTAGTCTTTTTTTTTTTTGTAAATTGAAATTTGCTATCGTAAATGTTAGCAACACCTCCGCCTTTGCGGGATGCACGGGGGATATGGTCACTAGTGTAACCAGGAGGAGAGGCCTCATTTAACACAGTAAATTCATCAGGCTTAAGCCATGTTTCAGTCAGGCCAATCACATCAAGATTATGATCAGTGATTAGTTCATTGACTATAACTGCCTTTGAAGGGATCTAACATTAAGTAACCCTATTTTGAGATGTGAGGTATCACGATCTCTTTCAATAATGGCAGGAATGGAGGAGGTCTTTATCCTAATGAGATTGCTAAGGCGAACACCGCCATGTTTAGTTTTGCCCAACCTAGGTCGAGGCACAGACACAGTCTCAATGGGGATGGCTGAGCTGACTACACTGACTATGCTAGTGGCAGACTCCACTAAGCTGGCAGGTTGGCTAACAGCCTGCTGCCTGGCCTGCACCCTATTTCATTGTGGAGCTAGAGGAGTTAGAGCCCTGTCTATGTTGGTAGATAAGATGAGAGCACCCCTCCAGCTAGGATGGAGTCCGTCACTCCTCAGCAGGTCAGGCTTGGTCCTGTTTGTGGGTGAGTCCCAGAAAGAGGGCCAATTATCTACAAATTCTATCTTTTGGGAGGGGCAGAAAACAGTTTTCAACCAGCGATTGAGTTGTGAGACTCTGCTGTAGAGCACGTCACTCCCCCTAACTGGAAGGGGGCCGAGGCAATTACTCGATGCCGACACATCTTTCTAGCTGATTTACACGCTGAAGCTATGTTGCGCTTGGTGACCTCTGACTGTTTCATCCTAACATCGTTGGTGCCGACGTGGATAACAATATCTCTATACTCTCTACACTCGCCAGTTTTAGCTTTAGCCAGCACCATCTTCAGATTAGCCTTAACGTCGGTAGCCCTGCCCCCTGGTAAACAGTGTATGATTGCTGGGTGATTCGTTTTAAGTCTAATACTGCGGGTAATGGAGTCGCCAATGACTAGGGTTTTCAATTTGTCAGAGCTAATGGTGAAATAACATTTCACCCATGAGGCCACAAGGTAATTTGACTGCAGGAAAGGGTTTTAAGGAGGGACCTCCACCAAAAACATGAATGTGGTTTCAATTTCAGCTGGAACATATATTATGTTACAACAAACAACTGCAAATGGACTGTGGCACAGAGGAGCCAATACATGGAAACTACCTTTATTCTACAGACCTATTCCCAAGCTCCTTTCTGTCCCCCTACTTGAAAGAGAGAGAGAAAGTACAGGCCATTCGGAAAGTATTCAGACCCCTTGACTATTTCCACATTTTGTTATGTTACAGCCTTATTCGAAGAAGTTTGGAACCCCCAAGACTCTTCCTAGAGCTGTCAGCCCGGCCAAATTTAGCAATCGGGGGAGAATGGCCTTGGTCAGGGAGGTGACCAAGAACCCGATGGTCACTCTGACAGAGCTCTAGAGTTCCTCTGTGGAGATGTGAGAATCTTCCCGGAAGGACAACCATCTCTGCAGCACTCCACCAATCAGGCCTTTATGGTAGAGTGGCCAGACGGAAGCCACTCCACAGTAAAAGGCACATGACAGCCCGTTTGGAGTTTGCCAAAAGGCACCTAAAGGACTCTCAAACCATTAGAAAAAAGATTCTCTGGTCTGATAAAACCAAGATTGAACTCTTTAGCCTGAATGCCAAGCTTCACATCTGGAGGAAACCTGGCACCATCCCTACGGTGAAGCATGGTGGTGGCAGCATCATGCTGTGGGGATGTTTTTCAGTGGCAGGGACTTGGAGACTAATCAGGATCGAGGGAAAGATGAGCGGAGCAAAGTACGGAGAGATGCTTGATGAAAACCTGCTCCAGAGTGCTCAGGACCTCAGACTGGGGTGAAGGTTCACCTTCCACCAGGATAACAACCCTAAGCACACAGACAAGACAAGACAGGAGTGGCTTCGGGTCTCTGAATGTCCTTCAGTGGCCCAGCCAGAGCCTGGACTTGAACCCGATCAAACATCTCTGGAGAGACCTCAAAATAGCTGTGCAGCGACGCTCCCCATCCAACCTGACAGAGCTTGAGAGAAACTCCACAAATACTGGTGTGCCAAGCTCGTAGCGTCATACCCAAAAAGACTTGAGGCTGTAATCGCTGCCAAAGGTGCTTCAACAAAGTATGGAGTAAAGGGTCTTTATACTTATTTAAATGTGCTATTATTTTTTGGGGTTATATAAATTTGCAAAAATTATGTGGAAATGTGGAAAAAGTCAAGTGGTCTGAATACTTTCCGAATGCACTGTATATACTGTGTGCATCAGACTGGAAAAACCCACACGCTTCCGTGAACCCCCACACACACAAACTCATTCCCACACACATTTCTGAATAGACACCAATTAGTAAATGTTCAACAAACATGTAAACATCCCAGTGTTTCCCTGTAGAGTGTCCGGTCAGACCACACAGCAACTAAAGACCTTGTTGTTATTGGCAGATGAACAGAGTATACATTGAGAGGCTCTGTCCACAAACACCCACAGATAGTCATCTGCTTTTAAGCCCTCATAGTTCAATTCAATCTGTCTAAACTTTGCTCCCCCCCCATTACCCAATCAATGACATTCATTGCCCTTTAAAGGATCCAGTAGACTGCTCTGTTGCCCTCTGAGATCCTCTGTACATAGAGGTGTATGGGATCAACGCCGACATCGAACAAAATAAAGGGTTGTTCTCTCAGCCTTATAATAATAATTTATAATAATTTATTTAACTACAGAATGATTCTCAAAGCGCTTGTAAATAAAAAAAATAAACAAGTAGCACGTAAAATATATATGTAGCTACATAACAGAGAGTAAGTCTGGACTATTGTCAGTTAGAGTTGAACGTTTTGGATGTTTCAAGCCTCCAACAGATGGGATCCACATAGCAGGAACAGAGGGAGGGGTTTGTCAACAGGGAAAGATGAGCAGGTACTTCGGTGGCAGGCATCTCATACTGCCTTGTATGAGATGAAGTTCGTTGTTAAGTTCCGTCTCACTCAATGACGACAGTCCGGACAAAACTTTGGAGGAATCCTCAGACTAAGCAATGGAATTATCACTGCCAGCTGGCCATCAAATTGAGTCCTCAGGGGTCAGGAGGCCTTAGAAACAACCAGAAAATAAGGTGGCGTATTCAAATGAAAACACACTAGGTAACTAGATAGCTAACTTGCTAGCATTGTTAGCTAGCTGCAGTATGTTCAAAGAGCTGATTTGCCATCAAATTCCAGGTGTACGAAACAAGTAGATGTAACCTAGGCTTAATTTATACGCATTTAGCTATTCAAAACCTAAAATAAAAAGATTCAAACAAAAAACAAATAAAAAATATTAAATATTTTCTAAATGTTCCGGAATTCTCTGCCTAGGTAACCTCCCGGCGCCATTGCAAAATGGCAAATGTGTAGAATAGCAGGAAACATTTTCTCTCAGCCTCATGACAAATTATGTAAAATAGCATGAGATTAGCTATAAAACTGCAAATGTTTGGACTTTTTGGGAGGACCCGCAAAACTGCACTACACTACTGCCTGTCAACAATGGACAAGCTACATGGTTTTGACTGTGCGTGGGTGGTTGGGTGGGGGATAATAGTGTGCTAAATACCAGGCTGGCTGGCAGGCTAACTGTTTCTATCTGTCTCAAACCCATCTAGGGACAATGAACCACATGCTCTTATGGGCCAGAGCAGACAACGACACAACAGTCCTAAAGCACTGATTTCATTAGCTGAATCCTGCATATGTACTAAGACATATAGCCATAGTTTGAATCATAATTTTACAATTTCACTACAAAGGGAAATCCATCAGGATCTTGGTGACACAGCAGACTAAGTAGCCTGCAAGGTTTGAAAATGGCAGCTTCAAATCTACTTGATTACCATTCTTTAAAAAAGCTATAGCTATGTTTGGACAATACCCTAATAAAATATAATGATGTAAGAAGATTGAAATGCCATTTGTTTCGAAGTTTGGCAACTTCATATAGTAATTTAACATTACACATCAATATTAGCAGAACATTGCAGCAATGTTTCGGGAACTACTTGTACTATCGTTAAAGTATGTTATTAGAACAATTCTGGATCATCATGTCATAACCTTACAGAATACCTTTATAAGAGTCTTGCAGGAACGTTTCTTGTTTGTTCTTATTCTTGTTGTTAGTAGTAATATCTCCATCAACATTAGCTCCAACATTTTATTGCTGAAGTACGTTCAGGGAATGTTATTAGAACCATCATGTCATAATGTCACACTCTAACTTCATGAGACCATTGTAGGAATATTCCCTTCTTGTTATTCTATTGCACCCACACTTTTTTGTGGCAGTATGTTCCAAGAACATTACCAGAACATTGTGTTATTACATCCCCTGGCAACCTAAGGAGAATCTTAACGTTAGCGGAACTTTCCAGTAATGTTTTCTCAGAACCAATTTAATTGAATCCTGACATGATTGCTGAAGAATGTTTGGGGAACGTTATTGTCACAACGTCACAGTATATCTTTATGAGTGCATTGTGGGAATATTCCCTGCTTGTGGTTATGTATGTTTTTAATAACATCTCCATCAACATTATCAGAATGTTCCTGTAATGTTTTCTCAGAACCATTTCGATTGCTCTGCCATTTTGTTGCGGCAGTATGTTCTAAAAACATGGCAGATACATTGTGTTATTACGCTACCTGGAAACCTAATGAGAACGTTTGGGGAATGATCTGTGGTGGTTGTTACAGATGTTGTGGGAAACATTTTAGTCCTTTAGGAGAACATTCCAAGGATATTTAATTTGCAAGCATTTTCTAAAAAATATATATTTGTTATCAAAAACATGTTTTGGGGATGGTATCATCTTAATGTTAGATAAAACCCTAACTAGAACTTAATGGGAATCTTAGATGATGTTCTGGGAATATTACTGGTTTGTTGGGAGGCGTCTGACATGCAATATCAAGGACTTATACAAAACCAATATTGTCTACTTATATTTTTACATTTCAGTCATTTAGCAGACACTCTTATCCAGAGTGACTTACCGTATGAGTGCATGCATTTTTGTATTGGGAATATTATAATCACGCCCATCCATAGTAACTGTAATTTGGTCCTCACTTTCCCAGAAACACACAAATGTAAGCCTTGTTGAGACCAGGGGCTGGACTTAACAACTGCTGGTCAGATTCTCTATTAGAACGTCAGCGTTTACAGTTCGACTACTACGCATGAAAAAAGAAGATAAAAGAAACCTGAGGAGTATTGGAGATTGTAGTGTGCTAGTGACTAATGCAAGTTTGAACCCCAGGAAACCTTTACCATTAGCATACATATTTACATACTACATAGACTCATACTTGCACCAATTGGATTCGTAGAATATCGCAAGAATTACAAAAATCCTATGATATCATACACATTGCTAAATTTGTTAACATAACACAATTAGTACACAAAAGACTTAGACACGTTTTGGCACGTGAGCCCCACTTTCAAAACTAGTGTCTGAAATTATACAAAAGTTTGAGAGTGCATCTTTAAAAGTAAAATGTATTTTAATGACACAGAGGTGGAGGGATATGCTGATTGGAATGACCTATAGCCTAGGCTACTGCTGTTTTATTAATGTAATGACTCATGTGTAGTCAGAACTGAAGAACACTCAAGGTGTACCTTATGGCAGTGTTGTCTATGCAGCACTTCTTTATTTATGATGAACAAACAAGTAAGGCGAGTTCCATAATGCTCCAATGGCCAGTGGTATCTCATCACCATCTGTTCCTAGCCAGCAGTCTGCCTCAGAACACTGTCCAATCAGGCTTTAACAGGAAGTGATGTGAGCCAGAAGAAAAATGCATGCAGTCAGCTATGCAATGATCGGCCCATATATTTATTTCATGTACAGTGCATTTGGAAAGTATTCAGACCCCTTGACTTTTTCCACATTTTGTTACGTTACAGTCTTATTCTAAAATTGCTTAAACAGTTTTTCCTTCATCTACACAGAATTCCCCATAATGACAAAGCAAAAACAGGTTTTGTAAAAAAATAAAAGTAAATCACAAATACATGAGTATTCAGACCCTTTACTCAGTACTTTGTTGAAGCACCTTTGGCAGTGATTACAGCCTCAAGTCTTCTTGAGTATGATACTACAAGCTTGGCACACCTGTATTTGTGGAGTTTCTCATATTCGTCTCTGCAGATCCTCTCAAGCTCTGTCAGGTTTGATGGGGAGCGTTGCTGCACAGGTATTTTCAGGTCCCTCCAGATATACATTCCCACAGGTTTCCCAGGTTTCCTCCAGACGTGACGCTTGGCATTCAGGTCAAAGAATTCAACCTTGGTTTCATCAGTCCAGAGAATCATGTTTCTCATGGTCTAAGAGTCCTTTAGGTACCTTTTGGCAAACTCCAAGTGGGCTGTCATGTGCCTTTTATTGTGGAGTGGCTTCCATCTGGCCACTTTACCGTAAAGGCCTGATTGGTGGAGTGCTGCAGAGATGGTTGTCCTTCTGGAAAGTTCTCACATCTCCACAGAGGAGCTCTAGAGCTCTGTCAGAGTGACTATCGGGTTCTTGGTCAACTCCCTGACCAAGGCCCTTCTCCCCTGATTGCTCAGTTTGGCTGGGCGGCCAGCTCTAGGAAGAGTGCTTGGTTTCAAACTTCTTCCATTTAAGAATCATGAATGCCTCTGTGTTCTTGGGGACCTTCAATGCTGCAGACATTTTTTGGTACCCTTCCACACATCTGTGCCTCAACACAATCTTGTCTCGGAGCTCTACGGACAATTTCTTCGACCTCATGGCTTGGTTTTTGCTCTGACATGCACTGTCAACTGTGGGACCTTATATAGACAGGTGTGTCCCTTTCCAAATCATGTCCAATGAATTGAATTTACCACAGGTGGACTCCAATCAAGTTGTAGAAACATCTCAAGGATAATCAATGGAAAAAGGATGCACCTGAGCTCAATTTCGAGTCTCTGCAGAGAACTGAAAATAGCTGTGCAGCAACGCTCCCCATTCAACCTGACAGAGCTTGAGATGATCTGCAGAGAAGAATGGGAGACACTTGCCAAATACAGTTTTGCCAAGCTTGCAGCGTCATTCCCAAGGAGACTCAATGCTGTAATCGCTGCCAAAGGTGCTTCAACAAAGTACTGAATAAAAGGACACATATACTTATGTAAATGTGATATTTCATTTTTTTTAATTATTATTATCAAAAATGTTAAAAATAGTTTTTGCTTTGTCATTATGGTGTATTGTGTGTAGATTGATGAGGGAAAAACTATTGAATCAATTTTAGAATAAGGTTGTAATGTAACAAAATATGGAAAAAGTCAAGGGGTCTGAATACTTTCCAAAGGCACTGTATATCAGAGAAAAATATAGCCCAAGGCTGCTGATGGTGGCTTACAGGCTATTGAGAACAATATACCCAGCAAATTAACCACGGTACTGTTAAATGTAAAAGAACCTTTGGTTTAGTCTTCAAGCAGTTTTGATACGTTTTCATGATTCTAACCACTACTGTAGGAAAGTGTGTAAATGGTGTGGGTGGTGTACTTTGAAAATAGCCCGAGGTATTATTTGAATGTGTCAGAACAATGTTGTTAGTCGAAGGGTGAAAACTAATCCATTTCGAATCTGTTTCCTTAATACCTCAATCAGCCTGACTAACCGGTGTCTGTATGTAGCCTCTCTACTTTTATAGCCTCGCACTGTTATTTTTCACTGTCTTTTTACTGTTGTTTTATTTCTTTACTTACCTATTGTTCACCTAATACCTGTTTTTACACTATTGGTTAGAGCCTGTAAGTAAGCATTTCACTGTAAGGTCTACACCTGTTGTATTCAGTGCACGTGACAAATAAACTTTGATTTGATTTGATTTCCCAGGATATAGACATATACAGTATTGGCAGAAAACTTCAATATATCTGATTTTGGCAGAAAACTTCAATTCTTGTTAATCTAATTGCACTGTCCAGTTTACAGTAGCTATTACAGTGAAAGAATACCATTCTATTGTTTGAGGAGAGTGCACAGTTTTTAACATGAAAAGTTATTAATAAACAGACTAAAACTTTGCACATACACTGCTGCCATCCAGTGGCCAATATCTAAATTGCAGCTAGGCTGGAATAATACATTATGGTCTTTCTCGTGCATGTCAAAGATGATGGTACAAAAAAATACAAAGAAACTTACGTTTTTTTCTTTGTATTATCTTTTACCAGATCTAATGTGTTATATTCTCCTACATTCCTTTCACATTATCCACAAACTTCAAAGTTTTCCCTTTCAACTGGTACCAAGAAAATGCATATCAGTGCTTCAGGGCCTGAGCTACAGGCAGTTAGATTTGGGTATGTAATTTTAGGCGAAATGTAAAAAAAAGGGGCCGATCCTTATTAATGTAAGCTTGGCAGGGAATGAGAGCTAGGTGGTGACAGCTTTGAATGTAGCCTGACCACTTTCTCTACAACATGTATGAGTAGAAAGTTAAGTCTCCAAACTGCCTGCACATTGCAAGAACAGCTTGGACATACTGTACACTTACCTGTGCATGCCTTACAAAGTATATACTGTATACAGTGCAAGAGTGCATACAAATACACTACAGTACATGTCAACATTAAAGCCTGGACACCTGCCTCTGTAAACTCTTTGTGAAACTCTCAATTTCCACTGCAGGAGCTGTTATTATCATGTAGTTATTATCTAACAGCCATAAAGGTGTATACACATACAGGTAAAGGATACTCAATGAGGGGCTGTGGAGTTTGATGGAAATCATTCATGACACTGACCTTTATGCCAACTCAAACTTGCTGTCTGGGACCCAGCACCTTCCTTGTGGCCCATTTCTGACAAAAATCTACTTGGACAGCCTGCTGAAGCCACTAGCGCCATTCGACCCTGCAGCTGCCCTCAGTGTCCTACCCTAGCTGTGTGCAGATGGCCACAGTGGACCATATCCTTCTTAATATCTCCCCAAGTGAACAGTGGCCATACCAGACTGGGTACTAACTGCTGCCTGTTACCTCATGGCCTTGCTTATGTGACTGGAGGGATAGGTACTGGCATCGTTTCATAGACATGGGCATGACCCCTTCCCATGTTTAAGACACAGGGTAGCCCTATCACAAGGAGAAACATTGTCATGTTCACACAAGCACTCAAGTTCACAAAGTTTCAATTTCATTTCAAGCACACAACCTACTAAATATCTTTACCGCCCTCCTCTTTCAACTCTTCCTCCATTCACTCAGAGTTCAATGAGCAAACAAGCACAGGGGGAAAACAATAAGCTGGAGTTATTTCGGTGCACTGGGTGGTATCAATCCTGTTTAAGAAAATGTAAACAGGGGTATATTTATAGAACCTGGTTTATAACAGAACACTTCCACAAGCAAACAGTCCTGCTGTGCAGCATCTATGGCATCTGGCCATGTCTTTTCTCCTCAGCTGCAGCCATTCTGAACGTGCAGAATTGCTCATTTTGGCATCTCTGTAGATTAGTGTTGTGTATATACGTAAAGCAGACATATTGCAGACATATTGCTTGTTCCGAGGAATGCAATGGTGGATTTTATGTTCAGACACAGAGAGCTGCTTCAGTGGACTCAGAGATCACTGAGCAATGAATGACCCTGAGCTAGACATCATGCTTTAGATTCTGTGGGATTGTATCAGATCGCTTTATACATTTGTCAATGAATCCACCATGATACTATTAAACTAGAATGTTATGTTTGTTTTCGTTGCGCTATAAGACATCATCGTTTAAAAACAAGGGACATTTTGGACTCCATGGATAAACTAAAATCATTCAAGTACAGCAGAAACTCAGCAAGACGCCTGATTGACTACTGCGAAAGGCTGCTTCTTAAAAAATTTAACTGTGGCGAATTAGCAGAATCCCCACCATAGAGGAGCAGAGGCTAAATGAAGCCCATGAGTCATTGTCATGGAAGTGTTCCATTATGAACAAGCAGCCTACCCAGCTGGCAAATTTTGCTAGTTGGAAGTTGTGGGAACGTATATTTTTGGTTTCACATTGGTTGTAGGAACGAAGCCATACGTTCCCTGAGTGGTAAAACAGAATGTTTTTTAATGTTCTGAGAACAGAAGTGAAAATTTAGCCTGTTCTGAAAATGTTTATTTCTAGATTGCAGGGAGGTTCTGAGAACGTTTTACTCTGCTCTGGTTCCTTGGAAGTTTTCCTGGGAAGTTTTATTAACGGTTTGAGAACAGAAATTATCGGTGATTTAGATTGTTTTGAATAACTTCCTTAAAACGTTCATGAACGTTTCAATACAACTTTTAATAACACTGCTAGCTTTAAAAATATATATTTTGAACTCCAAGCACAGAGAGAAATTAATTTCCTTAGGTATTAACCATGCAAACATTTATTTTTTATTGTGACACAGCATCAGAACCTATGATCTTCTTTTCTCTATCCATGGAATTACTCCAATGTGCCCACAGGATGGAGCTAGAATGCCATGTTTTTTTACTAAAATTCTAATATTTTGCCTAATTTCAGTTTGTGACTAAACAATCATTGTACCCTCTAAGCCACTGTGAAATATATTTTCAATAACTACAAATATTGTATTTTCAGCTATTTGAAGCTGGTGTACAAAAACGAGAGTAAAAGATGCAAAAACAAAACTTGGAAAGCATAGAAATAGCGCACATAGAAGAGATCTACTGCGTCAGACTAGCTTTCAATGAGAATGACAGATCTATAACTAACGTTTCTATGTTCATTTTGCTCGGGGTCGCCCAAAAAGTTACATATTGCAACTTTAACATTCTTGGAACAATTTGAGAACATGACTTTAAACAGAACCATGAGGAAACCTGTAGGAAACGTTGAACTGAAATTCCCACAGAAGAATGTTGTTTCTTAATGTTCTCTGAACTACTTGAGATCATTCCCAATGTCAAACCAGTTGGAAAACGTTCCTAGAACATTATCAACATTTAAATTAAATGTAACTATGTTTGAACTTTTAGGAAACGTTCTGTTAAAGTAATGAAATACCAAGAAATATGCTGATAATGTTCCAAAGCCAAGCAACTATTCTGCACCATTCCCAGAAAGTTGTGGGAAGGTTGTATGCAAAATAACCATAGGACAACCATGCTCGCACCAATCTCTAAGAAACATATTGTTCTCTGAACATTGTGTGCTAGCCTGGGTACGCCGTGGAACAACACGCCCCACTTAGTGTACCTGACGAGGTGTCAAAGACACACATCAAGCCCAAACACTGCAGGCTGCATGACACACACCACACACAGTGGGACAGTTCAAACAACAAACATACATAACCAATCAACATGCCCCCATGAACACACACACACACTCACGCACACACACTGAGGCATGCCCCGCCCTTCACCTGTGGGGTGGGACCAAGGCTGACATTGAGTGATTATAGCACAGTTTACTGTAAAATGAATACCGGTAAGCAAGTGTGGTCGCACCTTGTTATCACAGGCAAGAGCAGAGCATGACAAGTAGTCACTTAAACGCTTTAGCTTGTTACCCCCGCAGGGTTCCTGGATACCACGATACACACAGTGTGTATCATGGGGCGTGGAATTATTGGATCCGTTGATAAAGATGATAGAAATAATAGAAATACTCAGCTATATTGTGTGCACCATTTTTTGTTGTTGTATTATATTATATTATTCTATACATTACACAATTGCCCAGTGAAATAGATTTTGTTTAACAAGTAATGAACAAAAATCTAAAAAAGATTCAAAAATGATTTATGAGATTGTAGAACACATTGGGAAGGGATCTTAGACCATTCCTCCATACAGAATCTTTCCAGATCCTTGATATTGTTTGTGGACTGCCCTCTCCATGTCAAACCACAGGTTTCCAATGGGGTTCAAGTCCGGAGACTGAGATGGTAATGGCAAAATGTTGATTTTGTGGTCAATTAACTTTGTGGATTTTCGAGTGTGCTTTCAGGGGTTATTGTCTTGTTGGAAGATTCACATGCAGCCAAGTTTCAGCCTCAAGTTCAAGATGCTGTTGACCTTAACTAAGGGCCCCAGGACCAGTGGAAGCAAAATAACCCAATAACATCAAAGACACACCACCATATTTTACAGTAGGGATTAGGTATTTTCTGTTTATGCGTTGTTCTTTTGAAGGCCAAATCCACCACTGGTAATCTTGGCCAAAGAGCTATTTCTTCATGTCATATGACCAGTAAGTTGTTATCTCATCACAACATCAGCAAGGGCTCTGAGAACCCATTTAACAGTATAGAGTTTCTCCACCAGGTAACCCAATCACTGCTAATGAAATGTGTGTCAGGAGTTAGAACAGTCAATCCTAGGATGTGTATACACTACTGGGGATTCCAGGGGCCACAGTACTGCTTTCAGAAGGGGACCCAGAGTGAGAGGATGGGGACCCTGAGTGCAATCTGTCGGGTGACCTTACAATCTTCTCTCAACGCCATCTGCTCCCTGGGCATTAGCAACAGGTGTGACAGGAGAAAAGCTGTGGGTGTGTCACCACTCAGGAAAAGCTTCAACTGTGTTTGAGTGGTGTGTGTGTCTGTAGGAAACTCTAGGGGCGAGATAGACATATTGTAGAACTGTCATATATTCTCTAAATTCAAAAACAGCGGTGTGAGGGTATATAGAGTGGGTGCTCTATAATCATCCTTCTACATGTAAAACATTGCTCCTCCTAATGGGCTGCTAAAACAGAAAATGTCTGGAATGTCACACCAAACACATAAGAAATATTTCAATGTTACTGAGACACTTTTTTGCATTTATAAACACTTCTTCTGATCATTAGTCAAGGATAGTAGTCAAATGGGAGTGGAGCAATACCAAATGTTGCAAGAATATGGAATAGAATCATTTCTTAGGTCAATATCCTCACTCATCATCCTGTCCTAGAACTCATTAACGTGTTGTTTGTTACCAAAATCACTTTCCCAGAAAAGAATACATGTGTTAGATGTTTCCCACAGAATACATGTGGTATTTCATTATTACGTAATGGTAAAGGAATGAAGGCTCCATTTTGGAATTGAACCACATGTACTCTACATGGCAAGGATCAATCAGAGAGGGACAGTTGTTGATTTACTGTATCTAAAAACAGCATGCCTTCATGGAGTGTCTGTCAGGTACTGATGAGTACTGATGAGTACAACATGTTGGATGACCAAACGCACCGAAAATCAAATCAGATGCTCGTCTGCAATGGAGGGCCAGCCATTGTATGTTTATCAAAAACATCTGCTTTGAATTTCGACAGAGAGAAACCCCAATCTTTTTCCCATATAACCCTCTAAGTTTTCAAAAAACATGGTGACTCAATCAAAAATAAATCCATTATTATTTAAGAGCGACTGCACTTCTGATTTCACTTTGTTTTCATGAGTGCTCATAAAAAAATGACTGAAGGAAAACGAGAGTAGTCTTGGGGTGTGGTTTGATGGGGGTGTTTCTTGGGTGTGTCTTCCCCATTCAATCATAACAAACAAGGACAGTAGCTACCCAGTTCAAGTTGAAACATTATTGAAAGCAAGCTGGCAACACGCATCAAACATGAAGTCAGGTTTGCTTGATTATGAGCTAACGTTAGCGAGCAGGGAACAACTTGTCTTCAAGTGAAATGTTAGCTATGCAAATCTTCCTCTCACAGTACAGTTCAGGGAGAGACTATGTATATAGCTAGTTACATTACAGTATCACAGCCTAGTATGATAACTGCATAGCCTATCAAATAATGACTTGTAGGCTTGCTAGCTAACGTAGAAAACTTAGCTACTTAACAACAATACACCAGTCTCAGATTTGATGGTTGACAGTCCAAGTAGAAGCTAGTTGGATGTAATTCATATCCTGGCCATCTGCCGGAGATTGTTGAACAACTTTATGGAAGCCCATTTTTACTACAGAAGCTATTTTCCGAGTAAGGGCAAGTACTAACCACACGTCTTGTATGGGGAAGACATCCCAGTGGGCGAGTTCATTTTTCAACCATTCCATTGTTGCTCCTAAGGAGAGGTCTCTGCCCGGGGCATCGGCCATGCAAAGTGAACTCGCCCAGTCTTTTCCCAATAGGCAAAAGGGGGCATGAATTGTTGACATAATTGTAATCCAAACCCTCAAGTAAGTCATAATAGTCCATTTCTGACACTAGAATAAATGTTTCTGACTCATATCGATGCCACATAGGCCATTTTCAAATCGATGAGTTGGAAAGGGCAGTTGACCTTTAATGGTTCACATCTGTATCTAAATCGATTAAAGGGATAGTTTGGGATTTTGGCAATGATTCCCTTTATCTACTTCCCCAGAGTCAGATGAACTTGTGGATACCATTCTTATGTTTCTATGTCCAGTATGAAGGAAGTTAGAGGTAGTTTCGCAAGCCAATGCTAACTTGCTTAATGATTAGCTGAATTAACTTATCAAAATCCCAAACTAGGCTATAACTAAATTAATTCCCTACCTTGAAAAAAAGTACAAAGATTGGCTGCAGTTCATGCTAGATGTTGCCAGATGGGGGACTGGCATTGTAGGCAAACATTGTTTTTGCATGATATTTGAATATTTTCGATGGCCTTATGAAATTAGGAATGATTTAAATCACATAATTTTCTTAGAAACAAATTATTATACATTTTGGAACCTGTCATCCCATACTTTGAAGGTTTCTTGTCCAACTCGGATCAAAGAAATGTGAAAAGACTCTGGTCTCCCTAGATTGCCAACATCTCCAACATCTCCAGGTGTCAGGGCTGTGGTGGTGAACTGTAGTTTAATCCCTGACTGTTGATGCTGAATGAAATCTCTCTCTCCCCCTCTATCTTTCTTTTTTTCTCTCCCTCCCTCTCCTTCTCTCTCTCTCTCTTCCTCTCCATTTCTCTTTCATAATCAAAACTTAGCTGTCTACATTATTACAGCTCTTGAGTGGCGCAGCGGTCTAAGGCACTGCATCTCAGTGCTAGTGGTGTCACTACAGATACCCTGGTTTGAATCTGGGCTGTGGTGGGGAGCTGTAGTTTAATCCCTGACTGTTGATGCTGAATGAAATCTCTCTCTCCCCCTCTATCTTTCTTTCTTCCTCTCCTTCTCTCTCTCTCTTCCTCTCCATTTCTCTTTCTTAATCAAAGCTTAGCTGTCTACATTATTACAGCTCTTGAGTGGCGCAGCAGTCTAAGGCACTGTATCTCAGTGCTAGTGGTGTCACTACAGATACCCTGGTTTGAATCCAGGCTGAGTCCCATAGGGCGGTGCACAATTTGCCCAGTGTTGTCTGGGCTTGCCCTTTGTAAGCCATCATTGTAAATAAGAATTTGTTCTTAACTGACTTGCCTTGTTAAATAAAGGTTAAATAAAAAATTCAATTTAAAAAATACGTCAAGGTCAGTGGCCCATTATCAGGTGCTGTCCAACCAAAGACTTGATTAATGCCACACACAGATGCATTGAGCCAAAAGCAGTCATGTAAACATTGACTACAAGGCATCCAGCAACCCCTACTAGAAGGCATACATCAACATCTACTACAAGGCACCCTCTCCTTAGCAGCATACTCTAAATGTTATTTGTACGGTATGCGGCTCCACAGAAGCAAACACACCTACAGTGCAGGCTGAAACAAACTAACAGCAAAGGACTTGACTCTGTAAAAGCACTCTAGAGAATGACAGGTTGTTCAGGTGAAATGCAACCATTTGAAAAAACTGTATGTAGCCTACTGATAGACGGTTTCCCCTTCACCTGACTAGAAGCTATAGACACTTCAGCAGTCAATTAGTCGATTCACAACATGCAGGATGAATAGGTGTTCAGGCAAGCACGTCTCAGCTGTTGCCTCTCGGCTGTAGTGAGTGTGTGAGACCTCGTTGACAAGCCTGGTGGCAGCTCTCTTTGTGCAAACACGTTAAATAAAACAAAGACACACAAGCTTACTGGACTCCCACCGTGATGATTGAGAAAGGTACAGTAACAGTCATTTGGCTATGTATGGGAAAGCCCTCATCTCGTACCATAATCTACAGTACATTATGCAATGTGGAACAGACCAAAATACCTATATTAAATTATCATCAACAGACTTCAGACATATGGAAAATCCCTCTGAAAAGCTTTTGTCTTTCTGGTGATGTTAATATTAGCTGATCCTGATACTGTTTAAGATGTGAGTTAGTGTTTCATTGGCATTGTAGCATTGACACCCCAAAGCCACAAAGCTACAGTGTTATGAGATGGAGCCTCTGGCAGTGACTCAACAGATATGAGTTAGGGCCTACCATACTGGCAGTCATTAAATCTTGTTTTTAATGTGCTGTCCTTACTCACTTCACGCTCCACAGCCCTTGTTGGCCCGCACAATTGACTGGTTTATACTTGCCATTAAATTATCTTAATTCAATTGAATCATCCCATATGTTTTACGTTTATATGGAATCAAGAGCAAACAGCCAAACAGCATAAGCGGTCACAGTGAAATTGGACATTAGTTGTCCTCAATGTAACTGTTTAACACGTCAAAAGGTTTGGCGAATGGTATCACTTGTACGTTGTTGTTTACATCTATGCAGAGGCCCTTTGCTCCACTAGGTGTTAATTAAGTAAAAGTTAAGTAAGTCATGGCATCTATGCATGTGAGTAGCTGTGGAGGCTCCTCAGAGGAGGAAGGGGAGGATCATCCTCAGTGAATTTCATAAAAATAAAAATTGTTAAACATTTAAAATGTTATCCTTTTTACATTAAACTACACTAAATATATTCACGTCACCAAATAATTGATTAAAACACACTGTTTTACAATGAAGGTCTACAGTAGCCTCAACAGCACTCTGTAGGGTAGCACTATGGTGTAGCTTGAGGACAGCTAGCTTCCGTCCTCCTCTGGGTACATTGACTTCAACAAAGCCAAGGAGGTTCATGGTTCTCACCCCATGCCATAGACTTACACAGTAATTATGACAACTTCTGAAGAACGTCCTCCAACCTATCAGAGCTCTTGAAGCATGAACTCATATGTTGTCCAGCCAATAAAAAAAGGATCAGTGAATCTAGTACTGAAAGCATAAGCTACAGCTAGCTAGTACTGCAGTGAATAAAATGTGGTGAGTAGTTGACTCAAAGAGAGAGAAAGACAATAGTTGTACAGTTTTGAACAAATTAATTTCTTCCAAAATGAATGAAAAGCAAGAGAGAGAGAGAGAGAGAGAGAGAAAGATTGTCATTCATTTTCAGTTTCACTTACTTAGCTAGCAAATACAGCTAGCTAGTTGAGCCTACTCAAACACCCTGCTCAAACAGAGGGATGCTATGTTAGCTTGCTGGCTATGGCTATCCAACACAACACTCTTCCAAGTCAATGTAAGCTTTTGGTTTTATTAATTTATTGCCCGTGGGGCCCGCCGGCGTAATTGCTAAACTGCTTACTGACTGTACACTGTACCGTTACTGCAAGATTGTGGCAGGTTTACTAACTTGTTAGTTCTATAAGCTATGTTGACTATGATGTTACTTTAGCTAATATAGTGACAACGATGTAGGCTGTATGTAGCGGTTATGATATGGTTTGGTAACTTTTTTTCGCCAGGTCACATACAGCTGATGTGTTGTGCATAGAAGTCCACAAGTGAAGGGAAAAGGTAAGAGGAGAGCGCATACATGCGAGAAGGAATACAACGTGGCTGCTTCATAGTGAACATTGTTTACGAGTGATCAGGGCTGTATTCATTCCGCCGAATCTGTTGAATTTTTTTCTTCATTTTCTTCAATGGAAGTAACCTGAACAAAACAGGGATAAACATACCTGAATTTGTCCAATAGAAACTCTCGTTTGCAACTGTTGGACTAATGATTACACCATCTGTCACTGTCTGTCCATGTGTCACTGTCCATGTGTCACTGTCCATGTGTCACAACCTAAGTTGTAAACTTTCATTCATGGGCTAGGTTGTAGCAAGCCCATGATGGGTATAGGCAAAATTCGAGTATCATGTATTTAGTAGCCTAAACCTATCGCTGTTACATTGAACTGGTGAATGGTATATTATTGACAGTCATCCAATATGCTGTAATAGAAATATGGCCGTGCTCATGAAAAAAATAAACGTCCTCCCTCATGTTAAACGGCACTGACTGACACTGGTGAGTAGCCATAGCACCACAGCATCTGACAGCTACTGTACAGTCTAGCTGTCAAATGCTCACCAGATAATATCAGTCAGTTAACATCACCTTTATGAATTATGAAGCCTTTAGGTGCTTTATGTGCTTGTTTTGACTACATACTGTAAATGCATCAAAATTCACAAAAAGCGACGTTAGCTGATGAAGATTATGCCATAGAATGAAACAAATAAGATTTCCTAAGCCTGTGTTTGGGGGCGGCAGGCAGGGGCGAAAATCTTATATCAACTTTAGAGGGGACAATTACATTACATTTTCTCAAGAGCAATTACACCAAAAGTAGTGCTGTAACACAGCCTACGTTGTAATATGTTAAATGTATATTGAGGAACCATAATAACTACTACTGGATAATTGATAGGTAGTTAACTGAAGGGTTGTCCCAACTTGCTCAAATGTTTAAATCATTATAATACTACTACAAATAATAGTTATAGCAGTGTTCCTTATCAGTCCAGTAATATACAGGCTTTTGTATTTACAACCAGCAATACCAAGAAAAGCCAGTAGGTAGCAATGGTACTGTACATTGTGTATGGGTGCAGTTTTCATAATTATAATGAGCATGGTGTGATCTCATCTAAAATAATCTCCATTGAGAACCAACGTTTGTCTCAGTATTGAATTTACCTTTTTATTTTACTTTTTCTGATACATGTATATGGTCATTAAATATGTGCTACTGGCCTGAGTCTACTACAATAGATTTACAAGAACAAAAAGCTCTAAAGGCGAAAGAGCTACTTCAATGAATAACCCAAATAAATCAACCAAAACATCCTTCAAAAATACTTATTTATTGTTCAGTCAGTGTCTCAACTCTTCAAACAACAGCTACGGACAAGTACATTACCGTTCAAAAGTTTGGGGTCACTTAGAAATGTCCTTGTTTTTGAAAGAAAAGCACATTTTTTTGTGCATTAAAATAACATCCAATTGATCAGAAATACAGTGTAGACATTGTTAATGTTGTAAATGACTATTGCAGCTGGAAACGGCAATTTTTTTATGGAATATCTGCACAGCAGTACAGAGGCCCATTATCAGCAACAATCACTCCTGTGTTCCAATGGCACGTTGTGTTAGCTAACAGAAGTTTATAATTTGAATAGGTGTCATGAGAATTTCTATCCCAATGTTCTAACTGAACTATTTTATATCTCTGTCTAATTCCTGATGGTTGTAAATCTCCAGTTCAAAGAAATAGACAGTCTCAGCCTGCAATAGATCAATTCTTTATTCAGAGAGCGCTCTGCCCCCCTAGTGCAGAGCAAGTCTTTTTATACACACACACACACACACACACACACACACACACACACACACACACACACACACACACACACACACACACACACACACACACACACACACACACACACACACACACACACACACACACACACACACACACACACACACACACACACACACACGTTTCTTATCATAGGCTACTCCCTGTATTATTTTCCCACTACCCGCATACATAGTTATCTCGTCTCACAGTTGCCCCCTGCTTGCATAGCTACAAAAGAATACAATGCCCTAGTTATAATTCTAACCAGATTATATTCTTATGATTCTAACACATTTCACACAGTTATACAGTTTCAGGGTGGAATACTATAGTCATTATCTTAAACATACAAATTCTTCGATCAATAGGCTAATTGGTCATTAGAAAACCCTTTTGCACTTATGTTAGCGCAGCTGAAAACCGTTGTTTTGATGAAAGAAGCAATAAAACTGGCCTTCTTTAGACTAGTTAAGTATCTGGAGCATCAGCATTTGTGGGTTCGATTACAGGCTCAAAATGGCTAGATACAAAGATCTTTCTTCTGAAACTCATCAGTCTATTCTTGTTCTGGGAAGTTAAGGCTATTCCATGTGAGAAATTGCCAAGAAACTGAAGATCTCGATCTGTGTACTACTCTCTTCACAGAACAGAGCAAACTGGCTTTAACCAGAATATAAAGAGAAGTGGGAGGCCCCGGTGCACAACTGAGCAAGAGGATAAGTGCATTAGCGTGTCTAGTTTGAGAAACAGACGCCTCACAAGTCCTCAACTAGCAGCTTCATTAAATAGTAACCGCAAAACACCAGTCTCAACGTCAACAGTGAAGAGGTGACTGTTTTGTTGTATTGAGTGGTAGAAGTAAAGAAATGTCGAACATAATATCCTTTGTTTGAACTACTTACTGGAGGTCAGGATCAAACCATTGTGAGGCAAAGGGTGGGGGTTCGCAATCTTTTGAAAGTTAAAACACGCTATTAGGTGTCTATAATCATCACAAGTGCTTTCATTGCATATTATTGAAATTACATAGTTATGTTTACAGTGATATATTGGGGGGGAGAAATTATATTTTTCCCAGGATGGGGGGGGCCGTGTCCCCCACGTCTCCCCTGGGATTTCCACCAATGGCGGCAGGTAGCCTAGTGGTTAGAGCGTTGGGCCAGTAACCGAAAGGTTGTTGGATCGAATCCCGAGCGGACAAGGTAAAAATCTGTTGTTCTGCTCCTGAACAAGGCAGTTAACCCACTGTTCCCCGGTAGGCTGTCATTGTAAATAAGAATTTGTTCTTAACTGACTTGCCTAGTTAAATAAAATGTTAAATAAAAAAATACCACATACCTTGTTTTTGGCATTAATCCACAACCCCTACAGAAACCCGTTAATTTCCCCATAGGCTTTGTCCAACATTACTATTGCGCTCTATAGCTACACTGTTTAGTACAGTATAAAATGAATTAAGAGGGAAATGAACAAATGGCAGCCTATGTTTATGTGCATTCTTCCATGAATAAACTGAACTGACACACATCATACATTCTCCTGATGTGACCTGACTTAGTCTATAGCTGCTCGAGGCTGACATAACACGATCAAAAGTAACCTGAACTGAGGTCTGACCAAACATGAGTAGTACAGAAAGCAGAGTTGTATGTGATCCCTCCCATGTTGGGATTGCAGTAAGATCAAAAAGTATCACTAAAGACTTAAGACCTTTTGAAAGTCTGCCTACACAGTAGGCCTACATCTAAAATTTTAACTACGGATTACGAAAAACAATCATGCATACAGTCAAGCATTCTTTAGAGCGAAAAATTATTTTTGATTTATAATAAATTCTTCACTTGCACACGAGAAACAGGATAAAAAATTATTTACACTCGTTATTCAACATCACCTGTTCCTCAGCTCACATAAGAATGAAAACTTCAGTAGCTTTTCGCTAATCTTCCGGGGCTGCCCCAGATTGATTTAACCCCGCTCTGATCAGTGTTCACACAGCATAGCATCCAAATAACACATCCATCCAAAAGAGACCTGGCTCTTAATGAACTTAGTATGGGTCCATCATGGAACAGCTTTGAGTGTTTCAATTTTGCTTCAATTAAAAGGAATCCATAATTTTTCATTGACTGGATTTGGGGTCTGTGGTCAGTGAGCAGCAGAATTACTCCGATCTTTGTCAAAGTCATAAATATTCTTTGTTGAAATAACGATTCGTGTGCCAAAATGTGGCTCATTTCAATTTGCCCTGAGCGTATACACAGATATTGTGTTAGAGGTAAAAGTTAGTGTTCTGGCCAGTGTTCTCTGATGAAGACACTGCTTGCGTCTTCATCAGTATTAATGCAGGTCACGTGGTGGAGGTCCATTATGGGTTACCACACCCTGCTACTGTAATTCAACGGCTCAAACACGAGACCTATGTGGAAGGGTCTACAGTCAATCACGGATTAGAAAAAGAAAACCAGCCCCGTCGCAAACACCGACGTCTTGCTCCCAGACAAATTAAACAACTTCTTTGCTCTCTTTGAGGACAATACAGTGCCACTGACATGGCCCACTAACAAAACCTGTGGGCTCTCCTTCACTGTGGCCAATGTGAGTTAAACATTTAAACGTGTTAACCCTCGCAAGGCTGCTGGCCCAGACGTTATCCCTAGCCACGTCCTCAGAGCATGCGCAGACCAGCTGGCTGGTGTGTTTACAGACATATTCAATCAATCCCTATTCCAGTCTGTTGTGCCACATGCTTCAAGAGGGCCACCATTGTTCCTGTCCCCAAGAAAGCTAAGGTAACTGAGCTAAACGACTATCGCCCCATAGCACTCACTGCTGTCATCATGAAGTGCTTTGAGAGACTAGTCAAGGATCATATCACCTCCACCCTACCTGATACCCTAGACCCACTTCAATTTGCTTACCGCCCCAATAGGTCCACAGACGACGCAATCGCAATCACACTGCACACTGCCCTAACCCATCTGGAAAAGAAGAATACCTGTGTAAAAATGCTGTTCATTGACTACACCTCAGCATTTAACACCGTAGTATCCTGTGCAACTGGGTCCTGGACTTTTTGATGGGCCGCCCCTAGGTGGTGAGGGTAGGAAATAACATCTCTACCCCACTGATCCCCAACACTGGGGCCCCACAAGGGTGCTTTCTCAGCCCTCTCCTGTACTCCCTGTTCACCCATGACTGCATGGCCATGCACGCCTCCAACTCAATCATCAAGTTTGCAGACGACACTACAGTGGTAGGCTTGATTACCAACAACAACGAGACGGCCTACAGGGAGGAGGTGAGGGCCCTCGGAGTGTGGTGTCAGGAAAATAACCTCACACTCAATGGGAGCACCCCCCTATCCACATCGACGGGACAGTAGAGGAGAAAGTGGAACGTTTTAAGTTCCTCGGCGTACACATCACGGACAAACTGAAATGGTTCACCTACACAGACAGCGTGGTGAAGAAGGCGCAACAGCGCCTCTTCAACCTCCAGAGGCTGAAGAAATTTGGCTTGTCACCGAAAACACTCACAAACTTTTACAGATGCACAATCGAGAGCATCCTGTCGGGCTGTATCACCGCCTGGTACGGCAACTGCTTCGCCCACAACCGTAAGGCTCTCCAGAGGGTAGTGAGGTCTGCACAACGCATCAATAGGGGTCACACTACCTACCCTCCAGGACTGCTACATCACCTGATGTCAATGGAAGCCAAAAAGATCATCAAGGACAACAACCACCCGAGCCACTGCCTGTTCACCCCACTATCATCCAGAAGGCGAAGTCAGTACAGGTGCATCAAAGCTGGGACCGATAGACTGAAAAACACCTTCTATCTCAAGTCCATCAGGTTGTTAAACAGCCGTCACTAACATTGAGTGGCTGCTGCCAACAGAGGTTGAGGGTGATACTTGGTGGTGTCCCATCTTTTCCACAAGTTCATCAATGTTCGGGGTAAGGCTCTGAGCTGAGGAAATCCTCAGAATTGAGTGGAGGTGTTCAGCAGTAAGTCGACTTCTGTGTGATGTTTTGTTCAGGTTCATCAAAGAAAACAGTTGTTCACACAGGTATGTGCTGCCAAACATAGACAACGTTTGAGCAGCCTGGATGCGCAGCTGGGGCATTGTGTCGGGGAGGAAACGGGCGAACTCCGCAGCACCCACTGCCGCATATTTTGCCCTCAGTGCATCATTGCATTGGAGGTCAATCAACTCCATTTGGAGGTTTGGTGGTGAGCTTTCCACGTCAACAGCAAATGGGTTACCGAGCAGTTCCAACCTGCTTTTTTGTGCTTCAAAGTCAGCAAATCGGCGTCGAAAGTCAGCGGCAAGCATACCTATTTTATCAGCCAACTGTGCGCTCGGGAACGCACTGGTAGAGAGCTTCTCTTTCATGGTCTGGCAGCTGGGAAAGTGGCTCAAATTTTCTTTCCGCATCTGCGTCTCCCACAGAGTCAGTTTGGTTTTAAATGCCTTCACTGTACTGTACATATCAGAGATGACATGATCCCGACCCTGCAGCTGCAAGTTCATTGCATTCAGATGACTCGTAATGTCACACAGAAAAGCCATTTCACACAGAAACATTTCGTCTCGGAGTTGTGTTGTGTCTTTCCCTTTGCTGTCCAAGAACAGACAAATCTCCTCACGAAGCTCGAAACATCTTTGAAGCACCTTTCCCTGGCTTAGCCATCGCACCTCTGTGTGATAAGGCAAATCACCATGCTCCGTTTCTAACTCCGTCAGAAATGCCTTGAACTGGCGGTGATTCAAACCTTTGGCTCTGATAAAGTTAACTGTGCGCGTGATGATGCTCATTACATGCTCCATTTTCAAGGCTTTACCGCACAACGCTTCCTGGTGTATGATACAATGATAAGCTGTCAGCTCACCTGTCGCGTTTTCCTCTTGCATCTTTTCCCGTATCTTCGCCACCAGTCCGCTCCTGTGTCCACACATCGCAGGTGCTCCGTCGGTTGTCAAACCCACGAGTTTTTCCCAAGGCAGCTCCATCTCATTTACACATCTTGACACCTCTTCATACAAATCATGCCCCGTAGTTGTGCCATGCATAGGACGTAAAGCCAAAAACTCCTCTGTCACGCTTAGGCTGGAGTCCACTCCGCGGATGAAAATTGACAACTGGGCAATGTCAGAAATGTCGGTGCTCTCATCCACAGCCAAGGAATATGCAATGAAATCTTTTCCCTTTTTCACAAGCTGCTCTTTTAGATTGATGGACAACTGGTCTACTCTCTCGGCAATGGTGTTTCTGCTCAGACTCACATTTAAAAAGAGTTGCCTTTTTTCTGGGCAAACTTCGTCACAAACTTTAATCATGCAGTTTTTGATGAAATCCCCCTCCGTAAATGGCCGGGCTGATTTAGCGATCTCTTCTGCCAAAATAAAACTGGCCTTGACAGCAGCCTGGCCTTGTGATTTGGCTTTTTTGAACAGAGCCTGTCGAGATTTGAGGCCTCGTTTTAATTCCTCTGCCTTTTGTAGCCTTTGTTCCATGTCCATATTCTTGTTTTTGTCCGCGTGTTTCGTTTCATAATGTCGTCTCAGATTATATTCTTTCAGTACCGCCACACTTTCTCCACACAGAAGACACACAGGTTTTCCAGCTACCTCCGTGAACATATACTCCGACTCCCACCTTGTTTCAAACCCCCGGTTCTCAGTGTCCACCTTCCGTTTTGCCATTTTTGATGGGTATCTGAAAGTTAATTTTACTGTGATGCTGACGACTGCTGTGCCAATAAATATTGAAATGAAGCAGCCTACTGCTCGGTGCGTCACCGTTGCATTGTGGGAAATGTAGTATTGGCGCGTGTAAAAGATCTGCCGGCTTGCTGCGGTCTGCGGGCCGGTTCTAATAATAAATCAAGATCATCCCAGGGGCCGTAAAAAACCTTCTCGCGGGCCGGATGTGGCCCGCGGGCCTTGACTCTGACATATGTGCTCTAGTGGTAGCATGAGACGGAGTCTACAACCCACACAAGTGGCTCAGGTAGTGCAGTTCATCCAGGAGGGCACATCAATGCGAACTGTGGCAAAAAGGTTTGCTGTGTCTGTCAGCGTAGTGTCCAGAGCATGCAGGCGCTACCAGGAGACAGGCCAGTACATCAGGAGACGTGGAGGAGGCCGTAGGAGGGCAACAATCCAGCAGCAGGACCGCTACCTCCGCCTTTGTGCAAGGAGGTGTACTGCCAGCGCCCTGCAAAATGACCTCCAGCAGGCCACAAATGTGCATGTGTCTGCTCAAACGGTCAGAAACAGACTCCATGAGGGTGGTATGAGGGCCCGACGTCCCCAGGTGGGGGTTGTGCTTACAGCCCAACACCGTGCAGGACGTTTGGCATTTGCCAGAGAACACCGAGATTGGCAAATTCGCCACTGGCGCCCTGTGCTCTTCACAGATGAAAGCAGGTTCACACTGAGCACATGAGCACATGTGACAGACGTGACAGAGTCTGGAGACGCCGTGGAGAACGTTCTGCTGCCTGCAACATCCTCCAGCATGACCGGTTTGGCGATGGGTCATTTCTTTGTGGGGCCGCACAGCCCTCCGTGTGCTCGCCAGAGGTAGCCTGACTGCCAATAGGTACCGAGATGAGATCCTCAGACCCCTTGTGAGACCATATGCTGACACATGCACATTTGTGGCCTGCTGGAGGTCATTTTGCAGGGCTCTGGCAGTGCACCTCCTTGCACAAAGGCGGAGGTAGCGGTCCTGCTGCTGGGTTGTTGCCCTCCTACGGCCTCCTCCACGTCTCCTGATGTACTGGCCTGTCTCCTGGTAGCGCCTGCATGCTCTGGACACTATGCTGACAGACACAGCAAACCTTTTTGCCACAGTTCGCATTGGTGTGCCATCCTGGATGAACTGCACTACCTGAGCCACTTGTGTGGGTTATAGACTCCGTCTCATGCTACCACTAGAGTGAGCGCACCGCCAGCATTCAAAAGTGACCAAAACATCAGCCAGGAAGCATAGGAACTGAGAAGTGGTCTGTGGTCACCACCTGCAGAACCACTCCTTTATTGGGGGTGTCTTGCTAATTGCCTATAATTTCCACCTTTTGTCTATTCCATTTGTACAACAGCATGTGAAATTTATTGTCAATCAGTGTTGCTTCCTAAGTGGACAGTTTGATTTCACAGAAGTGTGATTGACTTGGAGTTACATTGTGTTGTTTAAGTGTTCCCTTTATTTTTTTGAGCAGTGTATATATTGTACTCTATACCATCTACTGCATCTTGCCTATGCTGCGCGGCCATCACTTATCCATATACTTATATGTACATATTCTTATTCATCCCTTTACACTTGTTAGATTACTTGTTAGATATTACTGCACTGTCAGAACTAGAAGCACAAGCATTTTGCTACACTCACATTAACATCTGCTCACCATGTGTATGTGACCAATAAAATTTGATTTGATTTGATCTATCTCCCACCCCATCAAAGAGCAATGAACAGACAGAGAGGGGGGAAGATAATAAGAGACGCGCATTCCTAAAGCCAGTATTGTCTGCTTCAGACCAGTCTCCTGCTGAGAGCGTGACGGCTCTAGAATCTGAACTCCCTTCATGCCCGGTAGCCCCTCTCATCCATACATACAACCCCCTTCTATAATAATCAGCCACGATGAATGGTTTTCAGAAAAACACATTTTACAGCGCAGAATGCATGAAAACAAGCTTTATGTTTGTTTGGGTTAGCAGCCTGGACTCGGGTAGACTAACATAGTAAATGTGACTAGATTCAGCGGGTCACTACTTCACAGGAGAGCCATTTGAACGTAAACTTATTTTTTAAATCAAAATGGAACATGTGGAACGTTCATGTGCCTTAATAACAAACTTGTATTCCATCTGTAAATACGAATACAATTGTTAAATTACGAGCCTAGTTGGTTCAGCCACAGTCGCGGTTTTGTCTCACCAGGGGTGATGGTCGGATTCACGTTTATCGTTAAAGGAATGAGCGTTACACCGAGGCCTGTACTCTGGAGCGGGATCGATTTGGAGGTGGAGGGTCCATCATGGTCTGGGGCAGTGTGTCACAGCATCATCGGACTGAGCTTGTTGTCATTGCAGGCAATCTCCAGGTGAGACAAAACCGCGACTCGTCAGTGACGAGCACTTTTTGCCAGTCCTGTCTGGTCCAGCGACGGTGGGTTTGTGCCCATAGGCGATGTTGTTGCCAGTGATGTCTGGTGAGGACCTGCCTTACAACAGGCCTACAAGCCCTCAGTCCAGCCTCTCTCAGCCTATTGCGAACAGTCTGAGCACTGATGGACGGATTGTGCGTTCCTGGTGTAACTCGGGCAGTTGTTGTTGCTATCCTGTCCTTGTCCCTCAGGTGTGATGTTCAGATGTACCGATCCTGTGCAGGTGTTGTTATATGAGTTCTGCCACTGCGAGGACGATCAGCTGTCCGTCCTGTCTCCCTGTAGCACTGTCTTAGGCGTCTCACAGTACAGACATTGCAATTTATTGCCCTGGCCACATCTGCAGTCCTCATGCCTCCTTGCAGCATGCCACATTCACGCAGATGAGCAGGGAGCCTGGGCATCTTTCTTTTGGTGTTTTTTTTAGAGTCAGTTGAAAGGCCTCTTTAGTGTCCTAAGTTTTCATAACTGTGACCTTAATTGCATACTGTCTGTAAGCTGTTAGTGTATTAACGACCATTCCACAGGTGCATGCTCATTAATTGTTTATGGTTCATTGAACAAGCATGGGAAACAGTGTTTAAACCCTTTACAATGAAGATCTGTGAAGTTATTTGGATTTTTACAAATTATCTTTGAAAGACAGGGTCCCGAAAAGGGGACGTTTCTTTTTTTGCTAAGTTTAGTTGAAAAGTAGCTAAAAGGTTGTTTCTAATTAGCTAAAATGCTAAAGTTGTCTGTGTTGAGATTCGATCACGCAAACTTTGGGTTGCTAGACATTCGTGTTATACGCCACCAAACCAGCAAACTTTTGTTTATGCCTTAAGTAACCTTCTGTCTCATGTAACCATACCATACTAATTTGAGTGTGCCGGATTTATATTTACTATGTTACATCTAGCCTATGAGACCAGGCTGGTGTTAGTGCACTGGAGTGGAGTTGAGCAGCGGTGCTCGGAGGCATGTTGGCCCCTCTGTTAAGCTCCTGGATGTTAAAGCCAGACAGTCCAGGGTTCTGGGGGCAGCACAGTGGGGCATCCATGTCAAACGCAAAGAGCCACAGTGGTGGCCCAGTAGTGCTGGAACACAGCTAGCATGTAAACACTTTGGATGGAGCTGGTCTCTTCGATTGACTTCATATTCTTCTTCCCATTCACTCTTCTTCACTGGATTATTGTTACGCCTGGGGTCCTTTCAAACACTAGAGCTTGAGTGGTCACCAACCTTTTCGGAGTCAAGATCACTTTCTGATTCAAAATGGAAGCTGAGATCTACCGCTCAGATTGCAGTCAAAACACAGGAGCATACCGTAACTTGTGCACTGAGTGTACAAAACATTAGGAACACCTGCTCTTTTCATGACATCGACTGACCAGGTAAATCCAGGTGAAAGCTATGATTCCTTATTGATGTCACTTTTCAGGGACTAAATCCACTTCAATCAGTGTAAATGAAGGGGAGGAGACAGGTTAAAGGAGGATCTTTAAGCCTTAAGACATGTATTGTTTGTGTGCCATTCAGAGGGTGAATGGACAAGACAAAATATTTTTGTGCCTTTGAATGGGGTATGGTAGCAGATGCCAGGCGCACCAGTTTTAGTGTGTCAAGAATTGCAACGATAGTGGGGTTTTCACGCTAAACAGTTTCCCGTTTGTATCAAGAATAGCCCACAACGCAAAGGATATCCAGCCAACTTGACACAACTGCGTGGAAGCATTGGAGTCAACATGGGCCAGCATCCATGTGGAATGCTTTCGAGACCTTGTAGTCAGTGCCCCAATGAATTGAGGCTGTTCTGAGGGCAAAAGGGGGTACAACTCAATATTAGGAAGGTGTTCCTAATGTTTTGTACACTCAGTGTGTAACTTCGGGCTAGGGTAAGTGTACACTTGCGTAACGAAAGGCATTGACCCGATATCTGAGGAAAGAGCTTCAGCTTTGTTTTCACTAATTGTTCAAAATGCTGATGGGGATGGATAGGTTTCCCCTGAAATGAACAGTCAATTAATCTAGTCCAGTCCTCTCATCAACTAAGAGACTAGTTGCAAGGATCATTGAGCACAATTGGTGCTTCACAAAGTAATTGGACCAATGGCTTTGTCTGGGTTGTCTTTGTAGCAGGAAGAAAAGGCACCAAAAAACAAACAAACAAAACCATTTGTGTTCACTAGTGATTTGTTATGAAAGGCAGTGACCTAAATGAGCAATAAATATCATCATCAATGCCAAAATCAGTTATTCAGCCAGAACATTGATGTTCCCCTGTGAAGATATATCTACAAATAAAAATCTATAGCCCTCTAAAGCCACAGGATAGTGTCCTATCCTTCAAGATACAGTACAATATACAGTATTTGAGCTCACAGAGTGAGTAGTTCCTCTCTTGTCTGATACTGGGCCCCATTCCATCATACAAAAGCATCACTCTAGTTTTATTTTTATTTTTTTCCCCCAATTTTATTTTGTCACATTGACACCTAAAAACACTTTTTATATAAACATCTTAATTTTGAACAGATTGAAATGATTAGCATCAATAACAGTCTAAGTTTAACTCAAAATGAGAGATATGACAAAAATGCAACCGGTTTATTTAACTGATTTGATTGTTGTTGCAGTGGAATAGAGGCATGGAATAGACGGGGGAGATTGTTTTATTGGATAAAGAAATATTAACACCACTTCCTGTGGTCTCTGTGTCCCCTACTGCTGATCCAGCCAGCCCATGAGCATACAACAGTGTCCTGAAAGGAAAAAAAACATTGCTACAGTTATATAGTGAACATACTGACATCCTATACTAAACTTGTATACAGTACATGTAGAAGTAAATGGGGTTCAGCCAAAGGTAGGGCATAGAAATAATCACCACAATACATCAGAGACCACAGTTCAATAAATGTATGTTAACCTAACCAATTGGTTCCTTCACTGAACCCGCTCCACTCCCAACACAAATAAATCAAGTATCCTGTCATGGCAAGCTTTCCGTTAAGCAGTCAAAGTGGTGTAGATTCTGTGGCTTTTGGGTACACACAGTAAATAACCACAAATGGCCAGCAGAGGGATAATTAGAGCATGTGCATTGCCAATAAAAGTCTGCAGAGAGGAGATATACAAACACAGGCCCGCAGCTCAGTACACAGCTGCAACCAGGCAGGCACAGTCAGAGCATTTACTCATCTTCCATACACAAACCACCCTCTTAATGGAACCACTGAATAGACTTGTTATCCTCTCTCACAGTGGTGCAAGCACAGACTCCTTCAGGAAGTAGAAAGGACACATCTTGGCAGTCATGTAGGAAATGTGGATTGTTTTAAAGGTTATTATGATGTCATGCTCATAAATGATTCTGGACATCGTGGAAGGCATGCAAGGTTTACACAGCAGCCAGTTGGTCAAGACATGCGTGCCTGTGTCACTGGACCATTTTAGTGCACCTGAATTATTTTAGCAGCACTGTGGCCTGCAATGTAGTCTCATTCCGTCAAGCACAGAAACCACTCAGTCTGAAATGTGCATACAGCATGCCCACAAGAGAATTGTATTACAATACAGGGGAAGTACTAATCAGCAGTACATTCTAGTGGTAGAGGAAGAGACCCTGCCGTGTTCAGGGAGGTGCTTTGCACTCTGGATAGGACCCAATTGGATAGGACCCAAAATCCCATGAAAAGCAAGAGCCCTAGCTCCCATGGTGCAATTCCCTTACACTACCTGCAGAGATGTGCAATATATCCTCTACTTCTACAGTTCCATCCCAACTGTGTAACTTTAGAGGTCAAAGCATAGATACAACATTGTTGTCAGGATTATTAATAGGCCGTCATTGTACCTAAGAATTTGTTCTTAACTGACTTGCCTAGTTCAATAAAGGTTAAATTAAAAAAATGTATAGTAATGTGCTCAGGAGCTGTGCAGGCATTGGATTTGTTTGCCGTTTTATTGCTTTCTAGAATCATTTCCATGTACTGTGTTGCACATTTTCTTGTCAGTTAATATTTAAAATAAGTTCATATATTTGAGGTATTGTGCTATTATCGTCATCTTGCATTAAGTTCAATTGCCTTTTTGCAGATTTGTACGGTCTTACTTGACAGCTCATTTCCCTGTTTTACACATCTTGGAAGCACTTTGCAAAGACGAAATGCTCAATTGCTCAGAAATACACATGAGTGGGTGTAGAAGCCGAATATGCAAGTCATTTGGCACAGGATAACCTTTCTCCTCCCAGACTGGTTTTGGTTACAGTGCCAGCGCCAGACATACATCACTCCTGTCAAATGTCAGATGTGTCCTTGGATTTCAGTAAGGCAGCATTTGAGGTCTAGGGAGAGTTTTCAGCACAGGGAGTCAATGACGTGTTTCCAATGCTTACGTCAAATGTGCTGTCCCTTAATATAGCTATGTCCTTTCTTTGGTGCCAGTGGGCTCTCCATCTTTTACTCCTCAAAATGCAAAAGGCAGACATATTCAGAGCAAAATACTATTCCTTTTTTTTGCACGAAAAGCTACTGTTCGGGCATGCATCCATTTCATTGCATTTGAAAGAGAGGGCTTTATATAACATAGGGTTTGATCCAGGGACGGCACAAATAATGTTAGTCTACCCATTGGTTGGATGAGCATCTGCTGAAAATATATTCTGTAGAAGATCTAAAAGCATGTCTAATGTAAGCATGTTCATCATGTTCAGGAGAGTGGAGCAGACATGAGTCTATCCAGTATCACGGGCGCTTTGTCTGTCTGTCTGTCTGTCTGTCTGTCTGTCTGTCTGTCTGTCTGCCTGCCTGCCTGCCTGCCTGCCTGCTGTTGAGAGGTCTGTGAGGTGGATACACATACTCAGGAGTAATCAGAGCCTGTTAAAACCCTATCTAGAGATAGGAGAGCTGCCTCTGGTTTGATTTTTCTGCCCTAGTTCTCAGTGGGAGGCTCGCTGCCTGACTTCCCGAAGTTCCTCCTCAAGGCAAAATGGAAATCAAACTTGACTAAGTGCAACCGGGAAACACAAATTGATGCACATTAAAGCAAGTCAATGAAATGTGATTCTCATTCTTATCACAGGGTAGAGGTGCATGCAGAGGCGCTGTACTCTAAATTTGGCCATTACTAATAAGACTGTCAGACGTTATAACATTATTCACCATGTCTCTCTCTCTCTCTAGCATATGTTATCTATCTCAATCTGCAGCAGTCGGAAACTGAATGCACTTTGGCATCTCCTCCTCCTGTACACAAATAAGGTTATCACTGGCCATTTCTGTATAGTGTTACCCTTTGGCTTTGACTTTAAGTGCTGTGTTAGCATGCGGGGCTCATACGGGGAGCCTCACCTTCTTTGAGCTGTGTCATATGTGTTCCATAGCTGCTGCTGAGATTTTCTTAAGCGATACCTTCCATGTGCGCCAGTGCTCTGCGCTCCGCTATCACAGTCAAGATCCACCTTGGTGCAATATTCTGTTCCATTGTGGCCTTGCTCCAAACATACCTATGATGAAGCCGTTGAATTAGAAAAAAATACTTCTCAGGACCTGGGACTTGTAATAAGAGTCCTGTGTGGCAGAGAAAAATGGAGGATCAATCAAGATCACATATTACACACTGAAATGGCTGATAGCCAGTGTGATCATTTTATATGTGTATTTCAGCTCATCATCTAAAGTCTCAGAATGAGAGACTGAGGTGATGGACCTCTGATCAATGGAGAAAAAGAGATGCGATTAATGGAATGGAGAGTGGTTTCTATGTGGTGTGAGGCAGCTCCCTCTACAGTTCTCTCTACACCTTACACACGAGAGACGTGACGGAAGCTTAAACAAGGCCTGCTCTCATTCCCTCAACTCATATTTCGATATAACATGGATTCCACTTGTTTCTTTCGTGTTGGTTGAATTACAATAGAACCCAATATTTTGTTGTACATCTATTTGACCAGGGGTGTCATTAAAACTGTGTGTGACTGCCTGAGCTGTACTGTATCTTAGGGCTAAGATTGGTGTTCTGTATACCCTACATGGGGTCAGTTCACCACATTTGCTCTTTATATCCATTTGAATAAACACCCATCAGTTTTTAAAAGATCCTAACCCTTAAGATGCATTACAGCATTATTCAGCTTCAGTCTATTGCAGATGTCTAAAGAAGTCAGTTTGTCTAGACAGATGCAGGAAGTCTACATGGACATTCAGAACAACTGCCGATTACAAAGACCATAGAACGTAGGTTCATTTGTAATGAATTACACAAAAAATAGTTTTAAAGTGCATTGTACTGTTTACTGCATGTGAGCCTACAGCACTACATGGACAGTTCCCCATCACAATGCAATGTAACCAGTACTACAGGATATTCATAAAACATCAGTCTATGTTTGCCCTCTAGTGTAGCTTTGTGTTACTGTGGGGCGAGCGGGGGTGTTGTCAGAGGGGTTTATTAAAGGAAAGATTCACCCATTTTGAATGTTGAAGCGATGTTCTATCGATTCCCGGGGTCATTTCATGTTTCCACGTGTACCTGAGGTATTCACCATTCAAGCAGGCAGAAAATTATCACATGATGATCTGATCATATGATGCAAAACTTGTCATACTGTCTGTTTTTCTGCCTGCTTGAATGGCGAATAGCTCAGTGACACATGAAATGACCCCGGGAATTGATAGAACATCACTCAGATATGCGCAAATACGATATAACATTCAACATGGGTGAATATTTCCTTTAAGTAGGCCAAAGCCAGCCGTTATTGCATTTGTGCCCATGGGAGTGCCATACGATTTAACCGAATATTACATATTTCCCCCCACACACAGTAACGGTAGTACATTTTAGGCAAATTTTATGGCAAGCCGAACGCTTCTGAGCCCAAACTGACATCTTTCTAAGAACTACATTATGAGAAAAACAACTTTGTTTGAGGTCTGTGCTAGTTCTCAAAGCGAATGGAGCAGTTATCTCTGCCTGCTGATTGCTAGGCAGGGGGGAAGCATGTGCTGTTTGCTAGCTCGAACTTTGCTTCCCGTGAAACAGAAAAGGACGAAGTAATGAATGACAAAGATTTTCAATTAAATATGCGTTGTTACTGTAACCGTCATGTGTGTGTTCTTGTTCTTAATTTTGGTTGATGATAATGAACTAGACGATAAGTGAGCCTATAGCCATCCATTTAATGGAAACTGGATTGTTAGCTAGCTACTAAGGGAAAATGAATCAACCTTGTAACTGGTATAATTGTGAAATCATCTGCCACTGCCACTCTTGGTAAATAAGTAATACAAGAACTAGCCAAAGAAATGTATTTTAAGTAATGTTCAGTTTGCGCCTAGTTAGTTCAATTAGCTTCACATTAGCTTCCTCTGCTCTGGGATTAGATCTAGCAAAGACATAGTAGTCAAAAACGACAGTTGGGTCACCTGCTACTGTGCTCTATTCCATTGGCATACTGTTATGTCCAGCTCAACCCCTCCCTCTCACTCTCCCCCTCTCTCTTTCTGCTTCTCTTTCTTCTCTCTCTGTCCAGTTAATGTCACCTATCCCGGCACTTACTGACACCTACCACGACACCTCCCACCTATCTTCTGTCCATGGACGTCCAAGGACGTTGAAATTAATGGAAATTTGGTCAGTCCGCCCTGGACGGACTGAATCTGAACAAATCATAGATGTCTATGTTTCACAAGCTTGGACAGCACAGTACAGTAGAGCACAGAAGAGAACAGTACAGTACTACTATACAGTAGAATACAGTACAGTAGAGCAGAGTACAGTAGAATGTATAGTATTGTACTGTACTGAACTCTACTCTGCTCAACTGTGCTGGGCTGTACTGTTCTGTACTGTACTGTGATGTACAAACTTGTGAAACATGGATGTCTATAATTGGTTAAAATTTGGTCTGGTCTGGACCAACAAAATGTGGTGTTGTTTAGGGGTGGAGCTTGTTACAATACTAGCCAGTGTGTAGAATAATATTATGCAAAAGAAGGATATTGCATATTTCTACCTTTGTGTACCTATTCAGGATACATCACCATGATATTCAAATGCATAATTATGCAATTCGGTATAGTGCAGACCATGTTACGGGATGTAAATCCACTTCACCTACTGTGGTTTGATAGGGTCAACTTGGGGTCATGATAGGGGCTGCACCAAATGTTTGATGTATTATAATAATTGATTATGCTTGTGTTGTATTAATAGAAGGGGAATGGTTATAAGACCCCTCCCCGCTACATTTATAGGGTCCTAGACTACAGATTAACAATATATATATGCATTATAAGGTTTAATATTTGGGGGAACGTTGTGGGAAAGTAATTTTTCTAATAACCAAAGAAGAACTTTAAGGGAACGTTGCTATTTGATAGGGAGAATCACACAGTTCTGAGAAAGTTCTATTACCTTTGTAAAATAACGTTATTTTGTTGGAATTTGAGAACTTGTACATAATGTTCCCCACATAGTTGTAAAAAAACTATTCCCATAATGTTATGGGAAAGTTCTTTTTCTAAAAACCAAAGAGAACCTTTAGGGAACATTGCTGTTTTGGTAGGGAAAATCACATAGTTCTGAGTGTTCAATATAAAATGTATTTTGATTTGTTTAACACTTTTTTTGGTTACTACATGATTCCATATGTGTTATTTCATAGTTTTGATGTCTTCACTATTATTCTACAATGTAGAAAATAGTAAAAATAAAGAAAAACCCTTGAATGAGTAGGTGTTCTAAAACTTTTGACCGGTGGTGTACATTCCCACAACTTCCAAGGAACCAAATGTGCTAGATGGGTGCTTTCGGAAATCCCAGACCTGGCTGGAATATTATGGGAGGCAACCCATCTGTCTAGAAAGACTATTATGACATCTTCACTGTGTACTGATCCTCTCTGTAGTAAACTGCTGGAGATGTCTTAGAGCAGGGCTGTCCAACCCGCTTCCTGGAGATCTACTGTCCTTTAGGTTTTCAGTCCAACCCTAATTTAGCATATCTGATTCAGCTGGTTAAGGTCTTGTTGAACAGCTAATAAGTAGAATCAGGTGTGTTAAATTAGGGTTGGACTGAAAACCCACAGGACGGTAGATCATTGCCTTAGTTATATGGAAAGACGGATAGGTGGTCTGACTTTCTTCAGTAGACTATTGAGATTCAATGGAGTGATAAAGACTAGTGTAATGTCGCCCTCCAGTGATAGGAAAATATAAACCGTCAAATCACCAATATTATTTGTAGACACATTGCAGGTTTGGTATTTTGGGCCTATGAGGCATGACATGTAGCCTTTCATCAAATCATATATCAATGTCTTGGAACATGTGGCCTTGATGAAATATAAGAGAACATTTTGAACTTCCCCTTTGTAACAATAAATATTGTAATGTTTCCTAATAGGCCTATCAACAGTTTACAATTATTTATGTGGGCGTTGCCTAAAGTCGAATTAAAGCTACATCACAGATGATCCATTATATTGACCAGATACCCTAGTGGCCGCTCTAACAATGAAAATAATTGTCTTCAAAAATGGAAGGCAGTTGGAGGGAGAAGCCCCTGACTGCAGTGTGCAGTTTGGGGCCGGGCTCAATGTGGGTGGAGTCAAACGTCTGGGCCGGGCTCAATGTGGGCGGAGTCAACCGCGTTTAACCCGAACCCGTCCCGTCTCCTTTAAGGTCACCGAAGTTGAAGTAAACGTTGAAGGTATCACGTCAACGAAAGTGAATCTTAATCGAACCTAACCTACATGGATAAAAATATAAACCATGGAAGTGAGACTGTCATTATGCATAATGTACTTTATAATATTCATGTTCATGTTCATGTTATATATATTTTTATTTGACCAACTACCGCACCGATGTTAGCATAGCATTAATTAGCACCCATTTGCACGTGAGCTAGCTAATTGCTCACAATGAGGGAATTTTATTTGGACAAATTTGCCTACTTGAGCAGTAAGCCCAGGTTTACATGTACAGTTATGTAATCGATTTGATCGTTGATTTTCTGTGTTTCTTCAATGTATGCCTTGTTGTGTTTGGCTGGCTCTAAATGTGTATCGTTGATGCCATTCCCTTAGTTACACATAGTGAGTCTACACAGCCTACACATAGTATATACAATAATGAAATCACCTGGTCTCACTCTCAACATACATGGAAAGTCAAGAAAAGTCATTGTAACTTGTCCACACTGCAAACTGAAGTTTAATAAGAGAAACTTCAAAACACATTTACGAAGAAAGCATACACATTGCTTTGAAACAGTATCCAAGGAAAGATTTTTGGCATGTGAGCGTGTTTGGTGTGTTTGTTTGCAGTCGAAAATACATTTTCTGGTCCAGCAACACTCAAACATGTTGTGAAAAATATTTGGGCTAATTCAGTTCCAACTGTGTTCAAAACTGTTATGTGTGCTGGAGTATAAAAAGCTGTTGAATTGTACTTTTTCTTTACTTTCACATACACTGTGTTCACAGAAACATTGCTTGGATCTTGTCCCCTGGACCTTGGAGGACTTTTGGTGTGGATGATGTTCAGGTTAGATATTCCTTTAAATTATTCCACTGAACTGTACCATTTGATTGACATTCCTTTATTGAAAAGTGTACCTTGTTCACACCACAAGGCCTACCAAAGCAAGGTTTCTCAAACAACTGTGGGGTGTTTGTTTTGATGGTAAGATGCTGGCTATTCAGTATATTAGTCCTATTTTCTGTTATGACATATGAAACGTTATTATTATTTCTGTGCTTGCAGCATGCAAAGCACACTATTGTTATTGCTCATACTTTTTCTTGTTTATTTTTCTTGACACTTTTTGTGACCAATTTCCTACAGTTTTTACACTACTTACACAATTCATACATCAAACTCCTGCAGAGCTGGATACTGCTTTCAGGATGTAGAAGACATCCCCCCAAAAAGTCACAGCATGTCACATCAGCATCCAGCTCTGCAGGATCAGGTACTGTATAGGCTATTAGCTAAAGTAAGGTGCATTCTTGTGCACACATCCCTAGAGGTTCCCTTACATTACTTAATGACCACAATCTGTTTTCTTTCTAGACGATACTGAAAACAAAATGCACGGCGAACTGGGAGCTGTGAACTGGGTATGTAGTCTACTGTGTGTAATGCTGAATGCTTGATGCATGGTGAACTGGGTATATAGTCTACTGTGTGTAATGCTGAAGGCTTGATGCATGGTGAACTGGGAGCTGTGAACTGGGTATGTAGTCTACTGTGTGTAATGCTGAAGGCTTGATGCATGGCAAGATATACTAGTTGTGATGACTTGTTGAGTAGTTATAGATATCACTGAAAACCCCTTTAGTAATAGTAGATTTTGTTTGCATGGTGGTATTGTGAAAGTGGGGTGTAATTGTTCTTGATCACCCAATGAGGCACTACTCTTAATATTTATTCTTCCTTTTTCTTCAAGGAAGCAGATGTTCTTCTAAGGGACACCCTAGAGACAGCAAGGTGGTGCGAATGCCAAACATTTAAAGGCACTGTTTTCCCTACCTAGTGTAATTGGGATGGACGGGGAAGACCGCATTACAACCCTTAAAGAACTACGGTTGTGGCCTGGATGAAGAGGAACATTTTATCCTCAAGGAACCCTTCATGTTACAGAGAGATTATGAGATGTTCTATGTGACAAGAAGAAAATGACTGTCTTTGCCTCTTTTGAGGAGGAGGAGCGAAGCCATTTTTGAGGAGTGATCAAACCTTGTTTTTGTCTGCTGTCTTAATTGTTAATTGTGTTATGTTTAGTGAAGATGATGTAGAAGTCACCCGAGTCTCTGATCTCTTTACTGGAGCTGGTAAAACTTAATGTACAAACCACATTCAGCTTGTCAGTATGTCTATTTGGTATAGTCTGTCTCCATTCTCATGAGGAAAGTAAATAGCATTATAAATCAGGATAGGTAGTAACCGTGTGTGTGTGTGTGTGTGTGTGTGTGTGTGTGTGTATATATATATATATATATATATATATATATATATATATATATATATATATATATATATATATATATATATGCTCAATTAAATAATATAATTACAAAGGTATAACATTTATCAACACAATTTTAACAGTACATGACATGCATAACAAGTCTGTTCACTGTAACAATATCTGTAGCTTGTCTCAAATATAGCATGAAGCAAAAAGTGTTACAACAGATCTGCTGGTACTTCATATAATATTTCTTACGATCTTCAAAAATTAAATATATTTGTATTCAACGTGTGCCTTGCGCAAACGTGTGTGTTTGGATTCATTGTGTGGTTGTTAAACCTCAGATGGACAAAAAAAAGGTGGGCGGGGTCGAACATTGAGCCCGGCCCCGGATTTGATTTTTTATATATTTTTTTAACCCGGCCCTGGATTGCACACTGCAGTCAGGGGTACTTGGTCGGAGGAGGCAAGATGAGGTGGGACCATTTTAGCCAATGTTAGAGCAGATACGCGTGTGATCAACAGGCACAACGGTTTCCACTAGTTACCTGTCACAAAGTCAAAATATCACGGCTATATCGTATAAAATTCATAACAACTAAATGTGCTTTGTGGATTTAATTCAAGGTTAGGCATACAGTTAGCTTGGTTACGGTTGGATTTATTAAAATCACATTTTAAAAAGAGAATTTGTAGAAATTGGCGGAGTTTATGACTTTGTGGCTCTGGTAACTAGTGACGAACAGGCAAAACTCAGATATAACGTGTTTTTTTCTTAAAGTTGCCGTGTCCTACTTATATCAGTACACTCGTAACAACATAATGATTAGGGGAAAAAACTATTTGATCAAATAAGCCATTACATTTCTTGTTACACAAACTCCTCGCTTGATAAGCGAAAAACACGACAAACTCCACCTTCTAGAGAAGACAGATTTTGGGACGAGTTATCCCTCCATTCTCCACATTGAATACTCCCAAATTGTCCTCTGGGGTAATTATATTTCTATGCAGGTATCAAATAAGGGTGCGTTCGTAAATTCACTGTGGAACGCTCAGGGTGCGCTCTTAAATTCAGAGCTTTGTCAGATTGTCCGTTCATAAATTCAGAGCGTTTCGCTCTCGGAGCGTTTAGAGTGTGGCGGAGGAGTAGGGTTGATCCAAGCGTTCTGACCTCACAACGGCAGTCAAGCGCCCAAGCTTAATGGCTAAAGTTAGCTAGCTTACTATCTACTTCCAGACATAAATGAGAGAACACCTCACTCTGACCATTGTACATAACGTTTCCCTAGCAGAGCTGTTTTCATGTTACCCAGAGCGTTGGTGACTGTAACTGTGCTGCTGGCAACAATTTAATTAAGCTTTTTTTTGCCAACGTTACTGACACCGGTCATATTCAACGGGTGTTGAGCGTTCGTAAATTCATCAGTTAAAGTCTGCGCTCTGGCACACTCAGACGAGAGTGCTCTGAAATCGGAGTAGATAGCCAGAGCGAATCTACGAACGCGTCCTAAGTGTCACGTGCCCCCCCCCCCCCCCCCTTCCGAATGGTTGGCAAACTCGATGGTGAGGCTGTTGCTATAGTAACAGATACGGAGAGCAGACGGTAGTCTGGCTGGTGAGCGACAAACAGCGAAAGGTGTTGAGGGTTTCTGGATGTGGAGAAGTGGGGTGGAAAGACGTGTGGATAAGGAGGCTGCAAGAAAGGGGAAGTGACGGGTCTGTTTGAAAAGAAAGAAATGTCGGAGAGGATCGCTTCATCATGTGGGAACCTTTATGATACCACTTCACTCCTTCTCCAGTACTGCAATGGTGAGTTCACCTTTGACTTGGTGGCATCTAAGTCGACGGTGGTGGGACTAGGTTTCCGTGCACCTGTTTGCAGGTTTCATGCACCTGTTTGCAGGTTTCATACCAGTTTACACGAAACAGAGATGTGCCTCGAGCTACAGATTGTTGAATAGAATATTAGCTTGCATCGTTAGAAATGATCTAGGATCTATCCATCCATCATAGAGCAGGCTGTCATGAACTTCATGTTCACTCACTGTTATTTTGTGATTGATAGGTGTAACCCAGAGCCATGTATTTAGAAACATATATGGCTCTGGTGTAGCCTATGGTCGACCTGCCAACCCTCTTTGACTATATGTAAAATATCCGGCTGGGGGGAAACAGATAGGCTATCTCTATGATATTTAATAGTGGAACTATTTGCATATTATGGTTTCACTGTTTCAGATTAAGTTGAATTGCCTTCAAGAGAAGAGTGACAGATGAAGTACACTGTTGTGGCTTCATCTCGCTGTGTTATAAATTTGAGAATGGTGTTCAATTTTTGAGGGGCAGCAGGGGCTGGACATGACTGTGAAGAGCGATCATAACATTACAGCTAATCAAAGAAAAGCTGATGCAATGATGCTGTAACTGGCCACATCACAAGACCAGGTTCATGCATGTCCAGTGTCCACTGTGTGAGAAGAAAACAAACACACTATAGGTAATGTCTTTTACTCTAAAGTATTTATTTATATTTTATGCACCCATGCTATCCAATGCATTTTCACATAGTTCACAAATCCACTTATGCATCAACACCTCGTTTGCCATGTAAGCAGTGTGAGAGTGAACATAGGATATTTGATAGGACGTGTAGCATACCGAAATAGACTTGCAAGGTTTTCAATGTATTGCTAAACAAAAATCTGTGAAACTCAGAGGTTCTGTGTATTGGGCTACATATAGCCTATAAGTAGAAGATAGCCTACTATAAAATCATATTCAGTGACAGGTGGACAGACATGGAGAGAGACATGTCATCTGTTCAAATGTCCAGGCTGTCCTGACCCTGTAAGCCTGGGTAGATAATTCCCATGGCAGGGTCTGGTATGCCCAGTACCCAGCCTGGGTGTCCTGCCAGGGTCTCCCATGGCCAATGCCTACCCAGTTAGCACATAATGTTCTAAGAACCATATGTTTCTTAGAGCTTGGTGAGAGTGTGGTTGTCCTATGGTTATTTTGCATACAGCCTTCCCACAACTTTCTGGGAATGGCGCAGGATAGTTGCTTGGCTTTGGAACATTCTCAGCACATTTAAGTAAATTGACCTAAAAAAAAAACATTAATTTCTTGGTTTTTCATTACTTTAACAGAACGTTTCCTAAAATATCAAATATGGTTACATCTAATTTCAATGTTTGTAATGTTCTAGCCTCTTACGAACCATCTTGACCTCGCAAGTGTAACAGTATAACTTTAGTCCGTCCCCTCGCCCTGACCCGGGCGCGAACCAGGGACCCTCTGCACACATCAACAACAGTCACCCACGAAGCATCGTTACCCATCGCTCCACAAAAGCCACGGCCCTTGCAGAGCAAGGGGAACCACTACTTCAAGGTCTAAGAGCAAGTGACGTCACCGATTGAAAGGCTATTAGCGCGCACCACTGCTAACTAGCTAGCCATTTCACATCCGTTACACAAGCTTACATTATGTTTCGCTACACGAATACAGTCTGGCCTCGACAAGAGTCAAACCGTTTGAGCCCCTCCCTTCTATCCACCGTATGGCCGGACCAATCAGCATCCTCTAATAATCTGTGGATCGAGAACCCAATATTCGTTGTTGTCGCCCTTCATGGAGGACCAGATCAGAGAGGTTGTGAAGCTGGGGATCACTGCTGGGGATCCATGGACGTTGCCAGGTTTTCAGTGACCCAGAGTCTTGGTTGCTGAACAACAAGTGGTGGAAAATGCTGCCATCAACAGTGTATTGAGAACCTCATGAGGATTGTTGTGGAGGAGGTTCACGTTACATGCAAATGGTAACTATACATAATTTGATATCAATTAAGTCCACGCTATGTTGAACATTTAACTAGCTAGTAGTTTAACTAACATTTAGCTAGCTAGTAGTGCATAAGTAAAAATGAAATACTTGAAAATGTCCAACATATCTGAGAATATATTTTTATCATAGAAAACAATGAGATGGTACCTTTACAAATGGTTTACCATGATATTCTAAATTTTTTATGATGTTTTTGAAATATCATTGTTCTTTTGTCATGTCTATTGCATTAACTAATATGTATTTATCATTGTCGTTATTACTTATTATCGCTAGTCACCATAGCAGCACCCACCCGTAGCACGCGTTCCAGCAGGTATATCTCACTTGTCACCCCCAAAGCCAATTCCTCCTTTGGCCGCCTCTCCTTCCAGTTCTCTGCTGCCATTGACTGGAACGAACTACAAAAATCTCTGAAACTGGAAACACTTATCTCCCTCATTAGCTTTAAGCACCAGCTGCCAGAGCAGCTCACAGATCACTGCACCTGTACATAGCCCATCTATAAATAGCCCAAACAACTACCTTCTTCCCCTACTGTATTTATTTATTTTGCTCCTTTGCACCCCAGTATTTATTCTTTGCACACTCATCTACTGTCAAATCTACCATTCCAGTGTTTTAATTGCTATATTGTATTTACTTCGCCACCATGGCCTATTTATTTCCTTTACCTCCCTTATCTCACCTCATTTGCTCACATTGTATATAGACTTATTTTTCTACTGTATTATTGACTGTATGTTTGTTTTACTCCATGTGTAACTCTGTGTTGTTATATGTGTCGAACTTCTTTGCTTTATCTTGGCCACGTCGCAGTTGTAAATGAGAACTTGTTCTCAACTTGCCTACCTGGTTAAATAAAAAATAACAAAATAAAAAAACACTTTTTTGAATTTGTATTAACAGATGTCCCAGACTGTTTAATTCCCGACCACATCATTAGTGGTTCACCTGATGTAAAAAGGAGCTGGCTGCTTGCCTCTGTGTCACAAATCATGGACAGATTCATCATGTTTGGTGACATCACTGACATTGCAACCGGTGTCAGAAATATGTCCAGGGGCCAACCTCTACAGAGGAAGCATCTCTCATGCCTTATGCCAGGTTGCAGTTTGTCTTTTACTCATACAGAAAAGCAAGGGAGAACCATGAGAAAGAACATCATGACTTGGTAGTGGATTCAGTGCCAGATGCAACCAGGGGTTTAATCATTATGCCAATTCTGTTGCAAAATGTTTAGTCTGTTGCAAAACATTTTGCAACAAACTGTTTACTCCAATGGAAATTCTAATTCTGGACATTCACTGGACATTCTATTGGACATAAACAGGTAGGTCCCTCCCCGTTTCGTTCCGTTTGCTCTGTTTGCTTCCATTTGGTTCTTAAATGGTAAATCGTTTCAGTATCGAATACGCCCAAGTCTAGTGAGGAGGACCACAAAAACCAACATACTGAGGCAAAACTCAGCTTTGGCTTCTTCCTGTCCAACATGTAGGGAGATGGAGAGATGCTGTTGTGGTTATACACTGTAGCTCTGTTGTTCTACAAGGCCTATGGTCATAGCCAATATGCCTACAGTACCCTTCTACTGACCTTGCAAGTCATTGCCACTCTTTCCCTTCGGTTGGCACACAGTCTTACCTGGAACAGGTTCTAGAATGTGAAGGGAAAGAATATCCCTCTTGACTTACACCTGGAACACCTCAGCTTCTTGAAGTCATTTTTTGAAGGGCCTGGGTCCAAACATGACTGAGCAAGCAACATACAGGATTAGCAAGTCCATTGTTGTCTAGGACATGATGGACACTACAGACGCTGAGTTAGAGGCATCAAAGTCTCGTGGCATCCATCATGCTGGTCGCCAGACCGGGGACATTCTAGCCTTTGTGGAGGTTGTCAGGGAGGCAGAGCTGTTAAAACCCAACCAGGCAGAGAGTTCACAGCATTCCCTGGTTTAAACAGAAACATTCTCTCTAAAGTGAAGTACAGTGAGTTGTTCCCGTTTGATTTGAAACAGCTTATGAGCTAGGCTAGCTGGGGATGTGGTTGGTTTAATCTGACCGTCTAACCTCGTCTAAGCTGTAGACAGTGATTGGGAGTTAAGGAGCAGGAGTAGGATAAATACACTGTTGTCACTGTAAATATTTCTTATTGACTTGTATTTATCAGTACAACTGTTTATCTGCTATTAGCTGTATAACTTTCCATGTATCATTGTTCTGTTGTCTACTGTAACAAAGTACAAATCTAACTTTGTATTATGCTTCTTGATTAATTCATAATTTAAAAAAAATCCATAATGTTAAATTGAAATTAAACAACACCACTGACAGTTATGATGTTTGCATTTGAACAAGGAACAACATAATGATAGTAACAAATGCACGTTTCATTCAGCTATCTAACTGCTATAGAACAACAATGTCCGCAGCTAAAATTCCCCCCCCCCCCCCCCCCCCCCATTGGGCAGAATTTCTCTTCCGTGTTGTAATCTGAATACTGAAAGGTTGTTGACAATGTAGACACTGATGCTGTACCTGAAACACATTCACCAACAATAGCAATTATGACAGCCTGAATTTCGGGAAAGTTCTCAAAAGAAAACCTGTGTCATATCTGATGTTTTTGAAAATATTGTAGAAACACTGCAGCGTTTCCATATGTAATATTTTTTCAACAATCATCTTAGCTAACACTATCCACTCCGACCAACTACCCTACTTTCGTTTTTGCAGAAGTAACCTTCTGTCTTATGTACAGTGTCTTCAGAATGTATTCACACCCCTTTACTTTTTCCAAATTTGTTTGTGTTACAGCCTGAATTGAAAATGTATTACATTTAGATTACACACAATACCCCATAATGTCAAAGTGGAATTATGTTTTTCGATTTTATTTACAAATGTAATAAATGAAAAGCTGAAATATCTTCAGTCAATAAGTACTCAACCCCTTTGTTATGGCCTAAAATAAGTTCAGGAGTAAAAATGTGCTTAACAAGACACATAATACGTTGCATGGACTCACTCTGTCTGCAATAATAGTGTTTAAAATGATTTTTGAATGACTAATACCTAATTTCTGTACCCCACACATACAATTATCTGTAAGGTCCCTCAGTCGAGCAGTGAATTTCAAACAGATTCAACCACCAAGACCATGGAGGATTTCCGATGCCTCGCAAAGAACCGCATCTATTGGTAGATGGGTAAAACAACTAAACAGACATTGAATATCACTGAGCATGGTGAAGTTATTAATTACACTTTGGATGGTGTATCAATACACTCAGTCACTACAAAGATACAGGCGTCCTTCCTAACTCAGTTGCCGGAGAGGAAGGAAACCACTCAGAGATTTCACCATGAGGCCAATGGTGACTTTAAAACAGTTACAGAGTTTAATGGCTGTGATAGAAGAATGGTACTTACTCCACAAAGCTAACCTAATTCACAGAGTGTATTTGTACAGAATACAAATATTTCAAAACATGCATACTGTTTGCAACAAGACACCAAAGTAATACTGCAACAAATGTGGCAAAGTAATTACTTTTTTTCCTGAATAGAAAGTGTTATGTTTGGGGCAAATCCAATACTACACATTTCTGAGTACCACTCTCCATATTTTCAAGCATAGTGGTGGCTGCATCATGTTATGGATATGCTTGTAGTCGTTAAGGACTGGGGAGTTTTTCAGGATATAAAAAGAAACATAATGGACCTTAAGCACAGGCAAAATCCTAGAGTAGAAGCTGGTTCGGTATGCTTTCCACCAGACACTGGGAGATGAATTCACCTTTCAGCAGGACAATAGCCTGAAACACAAGGCCAAATATGCACTGGAGTTGCTTACCAAGAAGACTGGGAATGTTCCTGAGTGGCCGAGTTACAGTTTGACTTAAATCTGGTTGAAAATCTATGTCAAGACCTGTAAAACACTTTGGGACTATATCAACAATGGACTAATCAAACAAATGCCAAAATATCGCTTTGGTGTTTTCCTTTAGGTGTGTTGTCCCGTGCCCACTAATTGGCCACACCTGATCTTTAATGATTGCTAGTTTCTTTTAAAATGGGGTCTGTTTGAAAATACTAAGAATGAACAGTTTTGTATGCTTAAAAAAACAAGGTATGCTAGCTCCATCCTGGTGGCTCAGTTGACTAATTCCCATGGCTAGAGAACAGAAGATTATAGGTTTAAATCTCACTGATACTGTGTTGCTATAAAAAAAAAAAAATGTTTGCATGAATAATGCCAAAGGTAATGAATTTCCATGTGTCCTATCTGTGCTCGAAGTTTAAAAAAAAAAATCACCTCAAATAAGCTCGCAGTGTTATCAAAAGTCCTATTTAAAAAAGGAAGTTTAATGAAGTTAAACCTCTACATAATCTATCATTTCTGTTCTCAGAGCATTATTAAAACAATTTTTTTGTCACATACATGATGTTTGATTGTCACATACACCAGATAGGTGCAGTAAAATAAAGGAACCAGATTAAAACATTCTCAGAACCTCACAGCAAACTAAAAGTAAACGTTCCCAGAAGAGGAAAAAACATTTTAAAAGGGATCAGTTTTACCAGGTCATGAAACATATGGCTTCGTTCCTGCAACCAATGTGAAACCAAAAACATATGTACCCACGACTTCCAAAGAACCAAATGTGCTAGCTGGGTAGCCTGGATGTGCTGCAGACTTAGGATCGGTTCCAGGCTGCAGATCACCCCAGACGGTGGAATACGGAGGGGAGCAGCTCAGCTTCTCTGCCAAAGGGAGGTAGAATTGACTTTGGAGCCATCTTGGTCAGGGTTGACCTTTACTGTAGATTGGTTGCTGCCTTTGTGTCTGTGACCAAAGCTCTAGTCTGGACTCTGAATGGTCTGGTGCTGGTGGTGACGGTGACAGTTTAGCTCCTACAGTCACTATAGGTTAAGCACTTTAACAGTTGAGATAGCAATTGTGTACAGGTGTATTTTATCCCACAACAAGCTATTGATTATCATGAATGCAAACAATAGATAGTAAAAGGCTTGCAAAGGTAAATACACTAACTTGTGACCATCTGGCCCATTTGTGTTATTGACTGCCTCAGACTGCATGCAACAATCATGGCTCATCTGTCATGAAATCTAATACCTACAGGTCAGCGTTTAGGTGTATTAACCATTGGCTCACATGGTGTAACAGCAGGTAGTACGATGCCCTCTCTAGGGTTTGCTCACATTGTTACTCATGTAGACCCTGGTCCCAGTGGTGTGTGTGTGTGTGTGTGTGTGTGTGTGTGTGTGTGTGTGTGTGTGTGTGTGTGTGTGTGTGTGTGTGTGTGTGTGTGTGTGTGTGTGTGTGTGTGTGTGTGTGTGTGTGTGTTATTGATAGAGAAGACCTCAGTGACTTCCTTGGAGATGAAGGCAGGGGGCTGAATTGTGTCTGTCATTCTGTCAATGATATTATGTACAGTATGATTCCAGCCATGCCATGGTGTGCCTGATGTGAGCACATTCACATTTATCTCTCTCTCTCTCTCTCTCTCTCTGTGTGTGTATGCGCGTGTGCATGGGTGCATTTGTGTGTCATGAATGGAGGAGACTCGGATCCCACCCACTGCGGTCTCACTTCCTGGTTGTGCCTGGCTGTTTCTGCAGCGGTGTAAATGTCTGGCCCGCAGCCAAGCCAGCCTCGGGCTGCATCCACTGCTGCTGCCGCTGTGGAGGCAGGACTGCCGGGAGCAGTGTCCTGTTACAAACAGTGACTCGCCTGTCTCTTTGTGAGCCGCATGTACTTCTAGAAAGGAGGAGGAGAATAAGTAGAAGGAGGGAGGGGTTGGTCCAGGGAGAGAGAGGCAGAACAGGCACTGGCTGTAGAAGAGACGAGGGGAAAACCCTACATCAGAAAGAAGCCCATCCTTGGCATCCCGGGACCCCCCAAGAGAGCTAAGGAGAGAAGAGCAGGCTGTCAGACTGACTGAGTGACTGGCTGACTGGTTGAGTGACTGAGCATGACAGGTAGGGGAAGGCAAGCAGACTCCAGAGCCCAATGAATATTTCAGCAGGCTTTGCTTTTCGCCCTGACCTCCATTGTCCTCTCGCATCACACAGGGGTTCATCCCTCTCCACCTTACGCCATAGAGCTAACCTTCCCTCCTCCCCTCCCATTCCCTCTCCCCATTTAGTCATTTTCAAATTATATCATTAGTAGCCATGCTTTTTTTTTTTTACACAGCTGCCACCTGCTTTAACTGTGCTAGCTGTAGCTGTCCTTTGCCTGTGCTGTGTCATCTGCTGGAGGCAATAAAGAGAAAGTTATTGAGTACGCATCATAAGCCTGCAGTCTGTCGGACAGCTACTGCGTGTAAAGTGCGAGGGTGAAGGTTGTTTCATTAACAAAGTAATTGGATGGCATTCCTGTGGAAACGTTGTTGAAAAATTAGGTAGGTATAAATGAATGAATGATCACACTTAATTCATTACCAGAAACAATTCAAACAGGTTTTTTTTTTGACATGGGGATGGGTGGAGTGAACATCCGGAGATGTGGTTGTTTTGTACCTAGGCCGTTCAGAGGCAGTGTAATTGACATTAACTGCAGAGGCGATTTAAATCTTATCAATGCTTTTACTCAGCAAATTTCAAATTGTGACTAAGGTTATAAAGCACGCCATGGTTAATTGACAGCGTCAGCCAAGTAAATGGGTATTTGTTTATGTATGTCGGAGTAGGTATTTGTTATGTCGGAGTATCCAGTATGCATAGTCCCTTTAACTATACATTCATGTACATACTACCTCAATTGGGCCAACCAACCAGTGCTCCCGCACATTGGCTAACCGGGCTATCTGCATTGTGTCCCGCCACCCGCCAACCCCTTTTTTACGCTACTGCTACTCTCTTTTCATCATATCTGCATAGTCACTTTAACCATATCTACATGTACATACTACCTCAATCATCCTGACTAACCGGTGTCTGTATGTAGCCTCGCTACTGTATAAAGCCTGTCTTTTTACTGTTGTTTTATTTCTTTACTTACCTATTGTTCACCTTTCACCAAACACCTTTCTTGCACTATTGGTTAGAGCCTGTAAGTAAGCATTTCAATGTAAGGTCTACACCTGTTGTATTCGGCACACGTGACAAATAAACGTTGATTTGATTTGAGTTTGACATGTTGTTTCATTTCCCCTCCTGCTGAATCAAAAACATCTAACAGATGTTGGGATTTTTAAAGTCAAACTGTCAACTATGCCCAATTTGAGTGTGTGTTCTTCCACAATCTTTCTGACTGAGAGATGAGATAATTGGTTCTACTGAGTCAGGCATGTTACAGGCAGAGTAAATAGGCATGTCAGTCAGGGCAGCATTATACTAAGAAATGTTGCTGGTAGTACTGCATATCCTTCTCCAAAGACACATTCATCTAACAATGGCTCTTGGTCATTTGAATGGCATCAGTGGTGTAAAGTACTTGAGTAAATATACTTTAAGGCACTACAGTACTTAAGTAGTTTTTTTGGGTATCTGTATTTTACTTTACTATTGATATTTTTGCAGCTTTTATTTTTACTTCACCACATTCCTAAAGATAATACATTATCCCTGACACCTAAATGTACTTACATTTTGACAGGAACATTGTACAATTCACACACTTATCGAGAGAACATCCCTGGTCATCCATACTGCCTCTGACCTGGCGGTCTCACTACACACAAATGCTTCGTTTGCTGGAGTGTGCCCCTGGCTATCTGTCAATAAAAATAAAATAAAAATTGTGCCGTCTGGTTTGCTTAATATAAGGAACTTGAAATTATTTATACTTTTACTTTTGATACTTAAGTATATTTAAAACCAAATACTTTTAGACTTTTACTCAAGTAGTATTTTACTGGGTGACTTTCATTTTTACTTGAGTCATTTTCTATTAACCTTTCTGAACCACCCATCCCGGTATCGGGATAATTGTCATCAGCAACGCTGAATAGCATAGCGCCACAGTCAAATAATATTACTAGAAAATATTCATATTCATGAAATCACAAGTGCAATATTGCAAAACACAGCTTAGCCTTTTGTTAATCCACCTGTGTAAGTTTATCGATCGCTCGACAAAACATTAAGTACACTTAGCATCAGGTAACTTGGTCACGAAAATCAGAAAAGCAATCAAATGAATCGTTTACCTTTGATGATCTTCGGATGTTTTCACTCACGAGACTCCCAGTTAGACAACAAATGTTCCTTTTGTTCCATAAAGATTATTTTTATATCCAAATACCTCCGTTCGTTTGGTGCATTATGCTCAGAAATCCAAAGGAAAGAGCGGTCACGACAACGCAGACGAAAATTCCAGTTAATACCCATAATGTCCACAGAAACATGTCAAACGTTTTTTATAATCAATTCTCAGGTTGTTTTTCAAATATCTATTTGATAATATATCAACCGGGAGTGTTGGTTTTTCAATAGGACCGGGAGTAACAATGGCCGCCTTTCTCTGTTGCGCAAAACTCACTCTGAGAGCCCCCACCTATCCACTTACGCAATGTGATCGTTCTCGCTCATTTTTCAAAATAAAAGCCTGAAACTGTGTCAAGAGGCTGTTGACACCTTAGGGAAGCCATAGAAAAAGGAATCTGGTTGATATCCCTTTAAATGGGTGATAGGGATGCATAAAAACAGAGAGGTTTCCCCCCAAAAAATTGACAGTTTTGGAAACTTTAGAGTGTTTTCTATCCTAATCTGACAATTATATGCATGTTCTAGTTTCGGGGGCTGAGAAATAGGCAGTTTCAAATGAGTACGTTTTTTAGCCAAAAACGAAAATACTGCCCCCTATACTTAAGAAGTTTAAAGGTATCTTTACTTTTACTCAAGTATGACAATTGAGTACTTTTTCCACCATTGAATGGGATATAATGATAAGAAGCACTGGAATTTTGTCAAGTGGCAAACAGTCGTCAACTCAACATTATAATGTATGTACAGCATTCTGTTACATTGTCACAAAATCTGTTTTAACTGCATTGTTTTGTTGAAAGACATTTGAAAGAATTGTCAGGCCTTGCCAGTTACAGGGCATCCTATCTGATATTGCACAGTTAAGCATTTGAGCTGGAACAGAGGATTAAATTGGACAGCCAAATGATGTCATCCCAGTGAAGGACAAGAGGTTACGGTCTAGCTGGCGAAGTTGCATAATTGACGTCAGAAATGACGTCATTGTTTTCGCACTATCCACTGAGTTTTTAAAGTACGACGTGCGACATGGTTCAACGCACTAATAAAATCAGCACAATATACTTTTTCAAAATTGCCGCCGGAGCTAGAACTGAGGTCAGGTATAATGTGCCAATGACAACACATAAAAGAGTAAAGTCTTCAAAACGGGGTTGGCCTCAATTCTGTTTCAAGCAAATACTGCTTTTCATTAATATCAGAACTACACTGTAATTTTTGTTCTTTGCTATAGGAATTTAAGACCAACATATTGTTTGTCAAGGAAGTAGTCTAGTGTAATCTTTATTAGCAAAAACTAACACATAAAGCTTGAAGAATTATGCAAATTCCTGCTTTTGTACTGGGTGAACAACAAAACATCTTTGTTCCATCCCCCTGACACCATCTCTGTCTCTGTCCGTTTTTCCTTCTCCCTCTCTTTTGTCTCTCCCCCTCCCTCTAACCCCCACTCTCTCTCCCTATCTCTCAGATGACAATGTGTCTGCGGGCAGCACCATGGAGGTGGACGACCGCCTATCGCACCTGGAGCAGCGTGTCCAGTTGCAGGAGGATGAGATCCAGCTGCTGAAGGCTGCACTGGCCGACGCCCTGCGCAGACTGGGCAGTTGTGAGGAGCTGACTCAGCCTGGGGCCGGAGCGGGGGGGAGGAGGCCTACCTTGGCCGCACCCACCAAGGGTGAGGGACTGGGAGCCTGGGACCACGTTAGACCACCGTAGTCTCGTCAACATACAGTATTAGCTGTAATAGGAGAGTCTAGAAGCTTCTACTGAGGAGGTTGCATTATAAACCTGACGCACAAGGCGTGGAGAGTGTTGGTTGCCAGCCAGGTGAAATTGTTTTAAGATGTTCATACCCAGGATAATTTAGCTATTTGATTTGGAATTTTAGGGCCCCTTAAAGTATCAAAAATATATATACAAAAATTCTATGATTAAACATTTAATTTGGCCCAAAGAAACGCATTGAATAAAGAAAGTCAAAAATATATAATTTAAGAAAGTTTGTTCTGAAATGTCTGTCCTATTTCTGAGAGATATAAGAAATATCAGGATACAATTTATATATTTTTACATGTATTTAAAGCTTGCAATGGAGAGATACACCATGTACTGTATCTAGTTTTTGGTAAGAATTTGCACTGTTGATTTGTAAAAACTTCAACAACAAAGGTCTGTTTACTGAACCATTCTTCTCTCCCTCTTTTGATGCCAGTGCGCCAACTCTTGCAAGCCTTACCATCCAAGCCTCTCACTCTCAGCAATGGTTATGTCCAGCAGAAACATATGGGGGGATACCCTTCCTCCCCCTCTTCTCCCAAAAAGGAAGTGTTGCTGTCCATCAAAAGGTAAGACATCCGAATGTGTGGATCTAATACTGTTTTTCTTGGTATGCTTCTATTGTGCATTTCCAAGCCCTTCCTTAGGGTGGCAGTGTGGCGTTGAATCTACAGTCTGCACTCCAAACTTATGACCGGAGACATTTCATATCCCTCTCAATATCCTTGTTCACTCTTAACCCTCCCCCTCTTTCCACCCCTCGTCTTTTTCCTCTCCTTCTCACTTATTCTCCCCCACCAGGAAGAGCATGTCGACGGAGCGTCTGTCCACGGTCAGGAGAGAGATGGTGTCTGACAGCAGAAGCAGAACCACCTCGTCAAGCAGCTCCACATGTGGCAGGAGCAGGTGATTGTCTGATACAGCACAGACCGCTAGCCCCCTAAACACAGACACTGACTCAGCTAACCCTCAAAACACTGACACAGCAAACACTCCTGCTCCATCTGGCTAACTGAGAGAGCATAGTGTGCAGCCAAGTAACCCTCTGACTGACAATGATGTAGTCATTGGCCAGAGAAGACCAAAGCAGCAACTTAGCATTGCATTCTCACATAAGTTTATGCTTAGGCAGCTTGGTGTTACAGTTAACTATGATTTGTTCCCCGTTAGCACACATCAATGTCCCTCTTTTATCCACAAGACATCTGTGTCCGTAGCTCACATCGGTGTTAATATACAGTACCAGTCAAAAGTTTAGACACACCTACTCTTTCCATGTTTTTTTTTTACTATTTTTACTATTTTTCTACAGTGTGCAAAGTTGCCATCAAGGCAAATGGTGGCTACTTTGAAGAATCTCAAATATAAAATATATTTCTATTTGTTTAATACTTTTTTGGTTACTACATGATTCCATATGTGTTATTTCATAGTTGTGATGTTTTCACTATTATTCTAGAAGGTAGAAAATAGTAAAAAATAAAGAAAAACCCTTGAATGAGTAGGTGTATCCAAACTTTTGACTGGTACTGTACATCCATGCATACCTTATACATCTGTGAAGTCTACCCAACATCTGAGAATGGGTATACAGCTCATCTCTGATCTCTGAGGAAAATATCAAGACAGCTTGTCACATCCTGAGCAGCCGTAACTGTCTCACTTGCCAGATAAAATACCCTTTCTTTCTCCCTGTTCGATCAGACAGGTGACATATGGTGTGGGTCTGTGTTCTTCTCAGCTATTCCTCGGGCTGACGTATTCTGAGAGTAGAGGTGCCAAGGTCTCAGGGGGTTTTGTTGACGTCCAAATTAGGACACTGATCGTTGTTTTTAACCTCTTGCTGTTCAGATCAGATGACAAATGATCCTTAAACACTTGTGTGAATGCACCACTGATGCATTGCTTTGTAACACCGTGGTGTTGTATTTCTACGGAGAGAGCAGGTGAATGGACGCTGGATGTTTGACTGGCTTGAATCATTTAGACCCCTGTATGTGTAATGTCTAGGGAGGAGAGGAGACGGGTGGAGGTCATATGACCTCTCTATGTCGTCTACATACATATAGAAATTCAGATCTACTGATGTGTTTTTAACATGTACTTTCATAATTTTAGTCCGGTGCAGTGTTATGTAGGCTACTGTATTTAACAGCATCAGTCGATTAATAAAGGAAGATGGAACAGTGTATTCACAGTCAAATGCATGGATGGTTGATTATACCAAACAGAAACACCCCAACCTGCTCATTGTTTGAATAGCAGATAACAAGATCTGATTGGTTTTATGGTGCTATTAAGCTTTGAAAGACAAATGGATACAGTCAGTCCGTCCACTCCCTCAATGAGCTCACTCTGCTGAGGGTGTCAAATTTCAGGGGCTTAGGTAACGGAGGTGTGGTTACAGAGCAGAAGGGAGGTCCAGCAGTCAGGAAGTTCCTCCCCATTGGTGGAAAAAGTGCCCAGACTCCGGACACAGCTAAAGTTAACTGAATCAACAAGGAAGCTTGGTAGTTGTCGACAGGGTTCTGTTGTGTGAACCGCATTGCCAACACTGCTGTTACCTAACGGAAAAGTTACCATGAAGAGATCACCCAGGTAAATTAATACGTAAACATTTTGCAGTTAGGAAGGTGATTGTTTGACAAGCCATTTTGGGTCGATGGATAGTTTTTTTCCAACAGGAAACAGTAACTGTTTTTATCTTATGTAGGACCTTTTGATGCGTTATCTTTCAATGGGGTTTGGGGAGGGGCAGCAAAGAAACAAGGCCAGAATGATGCAAAGACCAATTGCGTTTTACAACAAACTAAAGCCATAGATAACATGACTAAGAAATAAAAAGAAATGCAAGTAACGTTACTTTCGTACTATACAAATACCTTTCCATTGTATCGTCTCTTTAAGAACATAAGTGTTTGCATGGGGGAGCTTTGCTCTGGGGAACCCAAGGGAACATTCTGTCATATCACTAGGGTTCTCAGCTGTAAGTATTGGCCATCAGCTGGGACCATGTGAACGGCAATCCCGACGCACTGTTTTACGTTTAGAAACGTTAATAATTATCGCTTGCGATACAGTTTTAGAAACACAAAGCCCTCTACTTTAACATCACATCAAAATAATTTCACAAATACAAAAATATACACTTACTGTACACTGTTTTAACCATTTGTAACACAGTTGCAGCCCACTTTTTTTTCAGTTGAAACACTATTCTGGCGTCCTCCTTCCGTTACTCACAGGTGTTCGCCTCTGTCTTCCGTAAACAAGCGCCGTGTGGGAACTCTAACCATATAAAGGTGTGTAGTTAATTTAACCTTTTGTTTAAAATAATAATAATCTCACTGATATGAAAGATAAGGTCCTTATGCTTCCAAAACTGTACCGCAAGCGATGCATGCTAATATTCAGACCGAGCGTTGGGGCTCTAAAACCCTCCCCGAACGGAAGATACTTTTGTGAATATGCACTAGGGTTAGCGTCAATGAATAGGCCAAGGGGAGTTCTGTCCCATTCCAGTTTTAGGCAGATCCTTTACGAGTTTGCATTACGGATGTGTGAGTCAACAAACCAAAAAGAATGGCCATTTTCTATCTGTGGTTAATTTCCCCCCCCTTGCTGTTGCAATGTTTCATTGGGATTGTGGGTGGGTGGGTAGCTTGTTTATCTGGATTACGGAGTCCTCTTGCTCTGCAGAATGACTGTTGATTGGCACTCTTGCTCATCCACGTGCATTAAACATCTCGACTGAGGCACCCTGATTGCAGACTGGCTTGATGGGATAGCTGAGCCTGAGGACGAGGAGCAGATTGCACGTATTTGAATGGGAAATTTGATTCAGGGGTCTGAGTGCATGCAAATACTGGTTGAGGAAGAGTGAATGATGTCCTGTTGGTCCACTTTTCTATCTCTTGATCTTTTTAAAGGAGATGAATCAGCAATCTGTACCTGAAGTCGACTATGGATGTATTTGCATATTTTTGTCTCTGCATTCGGGTAGCACCTGGAATTTACTAGGTAGGCCTAATGGTGGTAGGTTATAATGGGTACTTTAGTATTTACTTCATAGATTTCAACATTAACGTTCTACCAAATGGTACAGGGTTTATTGTTTTGAGGAACCTTAAAGAAATAAACTGCGTTGTCGGAGGCCTTTCAAGCCACACCATTATTTATCTCTCTGGCCTTCCTGTTGCCAGTTCCCACCAAGCCTTGCTTTAATTAGTGGTTTTGGATCTTTCAGCGGCTCACATTGGACACAACAGGGCCTCTCCTCTTTTTGAAAAGCCGCATACAGGGAGACAAACAGGCCTTTATGTGGCTACTTTTTAAAGAGAGCCCTTCCCCGACTGTCTCTGTGGTTGTCCCACAAACAACCAGGCTCCAGATATAATACACTGTAGTGAATGAATGCTCAGCCAAAGACAGAAACATGAAAGCCTCTCCGTTTACTTGCACTTCTTCCCTCAAGTTTTCAGTCTGTCAATCTGTATTGGATCTTAGTGTGTGCTATGCCTTGCGATTAACCAAACTGGTATTTGCCCATATGTACTACTAATACGGTTTCAGTTTGAAGCATGATTTAATGAGACAAGCTGTCAAAGAAAGTAATCTGCAGTAGTATTGTAATTGTATCCAGTCTTCCTCCAAACTGAATAACCTACTGCTCTATACTCTCGGATTAGTTAAAATGCACAGATTGGCAATTAATGTTCCTCCTAGACTTTTCTCTCTTATCTTACTTACCATCACTCCTGTGACTGTGTTGCCATGGTAATCTCTAACTGTCCTAGCTAGGCAACCTTTCAGTGGCTTTGACAGAAACTCATTGGTTTTCAGCTGATGTAGGGGAGTGCTGGAGAGGCCACCCAACAGGATATTGACTGTCTGTGCTGTCTCTGTCACTCTCTCGTGCTCTTTATTTCATTCTCTATCACTCTCTCGTAACTGGCCTTATTTTCCATTTCATGGCACGGCACCAGTTGTATTTCCTGTATCATGAATACAGTATTTTCCCGTCCGCATTGTTTGAATACTGTATTTAATGTTTGTTGTCTATATGCTCTACAGTATGAACTACTACTTTTTTATTATTGCAGACTATTTGGATAATGCTCACCGTGCATTCTGGCGCAGGTAGATGGGTTCTAGTGTAGATAGAAAAGTCAGAGGCATAAAGGATGAGGTCACTGAATAATTTAGTCCATTGCAGCAACACCATGAGTTTTTAAAAATCTCAGATCTCAGCATCTCAGAAAATCACTCTTCTCTTTTTCTCGTTTCAGCAAAGAATGCGCCGTCAATGCAGGTACGTCTTAGCACGGCAACAGGCCTGCGTGTGATTCCTTTACCATACCTTTACCTCTCTCGTAACACCCTTTTATACCTTATACCTCTTTTACCCCCTTTTTATACCTCAAGCATTGACCAGTTTACTACACAGGAATCCATGAGCACTGAAGTATTTTTTTATTTTTTATTTCACCTTTATTTAACCAGGTAGGCTAGTTGAGAACACGTTCTCATTTACAATTGCGACCTGGCCAAGATAAAGCAAAGCAGTTCGACACATACAACAACACATAGTTACACATGGAGTAAAACAAACATACAGTCAATAATACAGTGAAAAATAAGTCTATATACAATATGAGCAAGTGAGGTGAGATAAGTAAAGGATGAACATGTCCAATAAACAACAACCAATAGCCTGTCTGTTATTTGTTGGGGTTGTGTTCATTTTTAACAAGCCAATTACCTGCATTTTCCCTTGTCCTCTCTGAGTGCTTGGGTAGATGATTCGGGACCACAGAGCTGCATGCTAAGACCCAGAAAGGACAGCACATTGCTCCGTTAATGAGCTCAATTGACTGGCATTATGACAGCAGCTGCAGGACTATAATGCCAACCAGAACCGCAATTTGTTTTTAATATACCGTTATGTCAGCCAAGAGAGACCGTATTATGGGGTGCCCTGAGTTATTGTAGTGCCTCAATGTCATGTTTTTGTGCAAAGCTTCAGAACCGTTTGAAATGACATACACTGAAGCTGTGTCTTTTGCCATCATGCTTCAGTGATTTGACGCACAAATCCTACCTCTTACATGGGTGAGGGAACAGAATTTGTTGCCGTGCTTATGTGCAAAAGACTTACATTTCACTATCTACCGTTCATGCTAGCAAGGAACGGTATAGATAGGAAGTGTTTCACCATTAAAAAAAAAAAACTTTCTCTCTCCTGCAAGTTCTTATCTCCCCGTTCTCTCCCCCATCAGAGGATGGCTATGTGAGGATGTTCTTGAGGGGTCGGCCAGTCACCATGCACATGCCTGACCAGAAGAGGGACAGCTACAGACTGGACCACAAGGGTGCGCTGCCTGAGCACAAGCTCAAACTGCAGTGGGTGTATCCTTCTGTCACTGACAGACAGAGAGTAGTGCTGCAAGGCATACAGGGGTGTATTCACTACGAACCAAACGGAAAACAAAACAGGGTGTAACCTACCTGAACTATTCCAACAGGCTTGTTTTTGTTGCTTTTTTTCCCAGTTTGCTAGGGTTGGAGTAGGGATCACACCCCAGATGAGGCAGGGAAAGCTTGTGATGGACAATGGCTGCAGAAATATATTTAAGCAATAAGGCCACGGGGGGGGGGGGGGGGGGGGGGTGTATATGACCAATATACCACGACTAAGGGCTGTTCTTATGCCCCAACGTGGAGTTTGGCCACATACCACAAACCCCCGAGGTGCATTATTGCTATTATAAACTGGTTACCACTGTAATAGAACAGTAAAAATACATGTTTTGTCATACCTGTGGTATACGGTCTGATATACCACGGCTTTCAGCCAATCAGTGTTCCGGGCTTGAACCACCCAGTTTATAATGTGCATTTGTGAAAGAACATTTCAGTGCTGCAGTACTGTCATCACACCTGAATATAGTACCACATTACTATTTTTATAGTTGATTACTTGTGTGTGAGTTTATGGCCTCTGGGGAGTAACTTCTTTGATTTGTATTGTACTTCCCTTCCATAAGTTCTGAGATTGCATCAGCCTCCTACTGTTCAACAGTATAATTGTTCAGACAGGATTACTGTTGTGGTCCTTAACCCTCGGTTGGCCAGGTATGGTTACAGGGGCAGAGACTGCCGCTCCAACCTCTACCTGCTCCCCACCGGGGAGATAGTCTACTTCAATGCCTCCGTGGTGGTGCTCTACAATGTGGAGGAACAGCAGCAAAGACATTACCTGGGCCACAACGACGATGTCAAATGGTAAGGCTAGTTGGTGTGCTTGGTTCAGCAGCTCCACCACCATAACCTTTTAGATGACTGGTGCAAGCAAGCAACTTTTCTTCAGGAATTACATTTTTTCTTCTTCTTAGCCTTGACTCCAGATTGTGACGCCCCACTGCATTTAGTGCAGCACGTAATAAGCTATGCAAAAGGCAAGATGTGTCATCTGGAATTTATTTAGCTAAATGTGATTGCACACTAGATGGCATTCACAGTTTTGTCTGATAATCATCAGCTATTGTTTGATTTAAATCGGGGCAGGGTAGTTTTGCATTTTCCGAGGATAACTGCCAAGAACTTCCTTGAATGACACATTGATTCAGAATAAACTTTATTTAAATGAGGTCCTGTTTGAGGATTAGTGTCTCCTGTGCAAACAAAGGTTGGGCTGGTATATGTTAATGTCCTACTTGCACAGTATCATTTTCATACATGTTGGGTAATAGCTAACTCTTTGATACACCTGACCAGAATACTCATTCATTTGTATTGTGAACTGTTTTTAGTGTGGCTATAATAATGTAGAATTTATCTTCAAAATGTGCAAATGTGTTCATGAAACTATTACTTATCACAGCACTAATGCTTCAAGGGCTTTTCATACCAGTGCATTTGTTGTAGGGCCTGTTATTTGCTTTTTGAAGTATCATTGACTGTTTATTTCATGGGTCATTAATAAAGGGCTGAATAAATGAGTTGACTGTGACGGCATTACAGCCCGTTGTATACAGAGACGGGGAAAAATACACAAGAATTCCCCAGAGGACAGTGGGAAAGGTTAACTTGGCCTTATGACTCGCTACATCACTGTGACTGTACTGTCTTCCCGACAGCTTAGGCATCCATCCAGACATGGTCACCATAGCCACTGGACAAGTCGCCGGAACCTCCAAAGATGGCAAGGTACATTTTTAAAATCACAGATTTTCTTAAATTCTGAAGGAATGACCTCTTATTGGAATCGTATGTGGGTCACAGTAGTATGTAAGTGTATGTATGACTGCAGTGGTTCCAATTTCTCTCTCTCAGACCCACTCTTTCTCTCTCTTTCATTAATTTCATTATCAGCTGTTAGAGGGCAAGGTACATTTAAAATCAACAATTTCTGAAGAAATGACCTGTTATATCCTCTTATGGCCATCTTATATTGTATATTATTTATATTTCATTATAATGCATGACTGCGCTGTATCCAATTTCTTTCTCAAACCCACTCTCTCTCTCAGCTGTTGCCTCCTCATGTGCGTGTGTGGGATTCGGTCAGTCTCAATACCCTGCATGTCATTGGGATGGGCGTGTTTGACCGGGCAGTCACCTGTGTGGCCTTCTCCAAGTCGGTAAGCCCTCCCCAACCTGCTTACAGACCGAACTTTGAGAAAGTCATTCATTAGTACTTTGAAAACAACATGTTCCATGACAATAGCCAGCATGTATATGTTAAATATCTATAAATTGTCTGAAACAAATAGAGCCATTTATTTACATGATTACGTATGCCTCTGACTAATACCTGTTCTTCAACAGAATGGTGGTGCTCATCTCTGTGCCGTCGACGATGCCAATGACCACATCCTGTCTGTGTGGAACTGGCAGAAGGAGAAGCAGCTGGCGGATGTGAAGGTGATGAAGCCTCAGACTTATCTACAGTATGCATGAGGGGAGCTGCTTTATTTGGTATTGCATGGTATATCACTGCAATAAAGACTAGTCATGATTGATCACTGATCATAAATAAAGAAAAGTGAAGGCGTCAGCAGTGTAGGGCTGGGTATGAATAAGTGTTGTAGTCTGTGGTGCAATCAGTCACCATCGTCTGCCAGTTCAGGGGTCTAATTCTCCTGTCATCCCCTCCAGTGCTCTAATGACTCAGTGCTGGCCGCAGCCTTCCATCCCATGGACGACAACCTGATCGTCACCTGTGGGAAGTCCCACTTGAACTTCTGGACCATGGACGGAAACACTCTCACCAAGCGCCAGGGGCTGTTCGATGTATGTGGATGAGCGAAAGACAACTTAACTTCTGCCTCCTGTTAACTTTTTAATTATAAAGGAACTGTTAAACCTTTTCTTCCAGAAAAACGAGAAGCCCAAGTACGTGCTGTGTGTGGCCTTTGCTGAGAACGGAGACGCCATCACAGGAGACTCCAGTGGAAACATCTACGTCTGGGCCAAAGGTCTGTTTGAAGACCGTAGCCTTCTCAGCCACTGTAGCTTAGTGCTCTGCAACAAGTCGTTCAATTCACACATCCATTTCTTATATGAAAGCAATTTATTAGGAAAAAAGTACACATCGCAGAAGTCCACCTCACGTCCCTCCTTGAAGCATATTATTTGACAGCGGTTTGTGATTGACAGGTGGGAACCGGATCAGCCGGGTGGTGGCGAAGGCCCACGAGGGCGGGATCTTCTCCCTGTGTGTGCTAAAGGATGGTACACTGGTGTCCGGTGGAGGGAAGGACCGCAGGATGGTGCTTTGGGACCACGACTATAACAAGCAGAGTGAGATGGAGGTGAGAGAAGAGGGTGTGGATGACACCGAAGGATGAGTAAACCTTATGCAGATAAGGACACACTGTACTCTTTATGACCCAAAATCGAGACTGCTGAGCTCATGGCTTCCCTTGACTTTTCCCCTTAGCACATAACAGTTACAAAGACCAAGTGTTTAACTGTATAGGTGTCCTTTGGTCAGCTGGAATTCTACTTGAGAATGACAGATGAGATGTATAGTTTTATGCTTGTTGCTGTCGTGTGTCCTCTCTCTCAGGTGCCTGAGGCGTTTGGGCCAGTGAGAGCCGTGACTGAGGGGAAGCAGGGGGAGCTGTTAGTGGGGACCACCAAGAACGCCATCCTTATAGGCTCATTCCCTGAAACACTCAACCCTATAGTACAGGTACACAACCTGGCAATTGCCAATGTAACATATCAGTAGGAAGTATGTTTTTACCTGTAACCCCCATATTTCTCTTCTCTCCCTTCCTCTTTTACCGTTCTTCCTCATCTGTCTCATTTTGCTTTTTCTGTACATGCAATACCCTTTATCATCTCACCTTCTCTCTTAATCTCTCAGGGTCACACAGATGAGCTGTGGGGTCTGGACATCCATCCTTCCATGGAGCAGTTTGTGACTTGTGGCCAGGATAAGCAGGTCCACCTATGGGACACCAACTCCCATCAGCCTCTCTGGAGCAAGACCACCGAGGTGCTCAATCTTCCAACTCTTCTCTGTAGCTACTCTCCTTTTGAATATACACCAGCTTCAAGGAGAGAGTTGTACTTGGTCCAGATCTGCACTTGGTTACCTTGCTGTAATGACAAAGGCACCTGCAACATCTAGCTTAGTGAATTTACATCAGTCCATAGTAGTTGTCCTGACTTGTATGTGATGGGCACCCTGTTGATCCTCCATGTCTCCCTCCATCTTCCAGGACCCAGGGCGCTCTGCAGGGTTCCATCCCAGTGGAGCTGTGCTGGCAGTGGGGACCATGACAGGAAGGTACTTCAGATCCTCACGCATTGGCTTGACAATCATCTCTTATTGGACAATGAAATGCTAACAGCACAATTCAATTGGACAGAATGAAGGATTTGGTATGGAATTTGATTTCATAGTATCAGTGCAATGACACCATCAAATAACCTCTCCTATACTTTCCTCATCCTGTCTGTAGGTGGTTGGTGCTGGACACTGACACACAAGACCTGGTGTACATGCACACTGATGGCAACGAGATCATCTCTAATGTCAAGTACTCCCCAGGTACCGTGCAAGAGTCATTTCCAATATTATAAATCCCACCTTAAATATACATGTTGTTTATGGCTCCAATAAGTAAAATCTCAAATGGCTGGCCATCTGTCTGAACTGAACGGTACAGGATTATACAGTGTTCTTATCCACCTCCTCCTACATCCACAATCACAACTAACCTAACTCTCCTGCTCTCAGACGGCAACTTCCTAGCCGTAGGTTCCCATGACAACTTTGTTTACATCTATGCCGTGACGGAGAATGGCAAGAAGTACAGCCGCGTGGGGAAATGTACTGTAAGTAATAAAGACAATCCCATTGATGGGGAAATTAAATCCCTGTTTTAAAAACTATTACACTAACATTTTTGTGATTTTGTTTATTTTCCTCATAGGGTCACTCCAGTTTTGTCACCCACCTGGATTGGTCCGTCGACAGCCAATACATTGTAACCAACTCAGGAGACTACGAGATCCTATTCTGTGAGTCTCTTTTGTCCAGACGGATAATTCTGTCTATAACTATAGTGTTGTGGTACATTCAAGCTTATCTTCTGTTTGTGGTAAAGGGGAAGCTTCCAGTGGCAAACATGTGACGAGCATGGACCTAGTTCGTAATGTGGAGTGGGCAACCTCCACTTGTGTACTAGGCTTCAGCGTCTTTGGTGAGTCACCACTTCCTGTTTCACTTGTGGTATGGGGTAATGATGGCAAAACCAGACTGTAGCTTTATAAAGACAAGAAATTAAACTTCTATGTGTCATCTGTAACTTAGTTCTTTAAACAGTCGGTTCAGGTCACTCTAGAAATTGGTGATTGTGACAGCAGTCATTCATTTTAAAATGGAGCTGTTAGTCTTTGCAGTTGTATCAAGTGAGAGTCTATATTGTTTCCTGCCTCTGGTTTGGTTCTATCTAGTGGAGTAGTAGAGTGTTTACTTGCGTTTACCGTCTACCCACCTTTTGCGGAAGAATGCTTTGAAAGTATAAACACTTAAGCGTGACTTTTTTCATCACGACTGGCGATCACAGTTTATCCAGCTATTGTTTTTTTACCACTACATCGCTGGTTCAATCTAGGTGTTTGGCCCGACGGTGCTGACGGCACAGACATCAACGCCGTGTGCAAGTCACATGACTCCTCCCTGCTGGCCTCTGCTGACGACTTTGGCAAAGTGCACTTGTTTTCCAACCCCTGCTCCCAGCCAAGGGTACGCTTGTCGTCATTTACATCTTATATGCTTTTATATTAGTGTTTTCACTTAAATTAACTTGTTTGCATCTAAACATATGTAAGTTAATCATTCAGGGGACATTTGACGGAAGTGGAAGTTAGGATTTGCCCCTCAGTGGATGAATTATGAACCTTCTCTTTGTTTGTCTCCCTTGTCACGCCATGCAGGCCCCGAGCCATACCTACAGTGGCCACAGCAGCCATGTGACCAATGTTGCCTTTCTCCACGACGACAGTCACCTGATCTCCACTGGCGGGAAGGACACCAGCATCCTCCAGTGGGTGGTCGCCTAGACAACTCTGCTGCATCAGTCTCCACCGTCGCCTCCTGCCCTCCAGAGGGCAGCACTTCTGTGCCTATAAAAACACCCACTTTAACCCTCTTCTCTCTGCACTCCTGTTTGTCTGATGGTACTGTCCTGAGGTGCCACTAGGTGGGGCACTGACTTCAGAGAATAAGCATGTCGAGCCTATTTAAGACTATTTAAACACAGTTGTAGCTGCTATTTATGTTGCATAGGTCTATAGAAGTATATCTGAGTGGCTGTGCTATTCTAATATTAACTGTAATGTGGTGTGGCACCTACAGTAGCACTTGAAACATATTTAGGACTGAGTTTAAGCTGTGCATTGCCTTCATTTGTTTAATAAAGTTTCTAACCCGATCATGTTTGAATATTCTCTGATACTGTATTTAAAGAGCTATCTATCAGAGGCAGTGACTCAAATGGTGTACTGCGACTTTAAAAGGTAGCGCTAAATAATCATGTTGAATGTAATGTAGAATTGCAAACATTTTGGGTCTTCTGACTTGCTTTGGAGCTACCAGTATGTAGTTGATCATCTACTACAGTATACTCGTATCACTTCCTGTCGACATGCTGACGACCATAACATCCCTTTTAACCTATTTGTTTGAAGGCTCAAGGTCACCTGTTGATATTGGTCATGAGGCTGCTGTGGAGGTGACCTGTCAACACGTGTCTGATTAGCAAGGAAGAAGGTCATAGTAAACCTCAAACAGCATTAACGTCCTATTTTTGTTTTGCCCTCTGTGGTTCAATCATGTGGATGAAGTCATGTTTTTTTCCTGTAAATCCTAGGTAAACAGACAATGTCCTTGATCGTTGTCCATTTGCAATCCTATTTTACTCAGTACTTCAAACGTAGTCATAGTTGGTGAATACACTTTCAGGTACTTTGTGGTGTGTTTTGCACCAAAAACCTCTGCACTCCTACTTACGCATCAAAGTAATTGCTGTCCCGCTTAAAATTAATCTGTCAGCTATTCAGAATACCTCACTCATCATTTAACAAACATTCCCGTGTGTTACTGAAAACAAACACAAAAATGGTGGTGCAAGTGGGTTGACTGTCTACATATAGCAAACGCTGCCGTACTGTATTATGTAAAACGGATCTCTACAAACCCAAGCTCAAGCAGGGAGGTTAGTGGATTTTAATCTTCAAAGAGGAAGTGCATATCTTGGGTAATTGGTTGCTGGGCAACAGCTGGGTTGATGCTGCTGTGTTGAAGCCCTGGCGTGTGGGAACACTAATCTGCGTCTTTCCAGGCCGCCTCAAACTGCTCCCTTCCTGGTGCTCACAGTCACTGAGGTTGGGGGGCGGGGTAATAATATCGACTTCTTGGGGGATATCAAAAGTTATACAAAATTACTAACATTTCTAGAGTGGAATTAGGCGGATGAGACTCCCAGCAGCTGTGCCAAGCAGCCACTTGAGTGGCTTTTTTGTGTTTTCACTCAAAGATTAAAGCCCAGGCTCAAAATAGAACCACTCTAGTACTAGGAGGTCTAGATCTTTTACCCCACCTCTTCCCCTTGAAATTCCCTCTAAGATTGATGACAAAAATGTAATTCTTTGTGGTATAAATGATGATTGAGCAATTATGAGTAATTTGGTTACCATGAAGTAGGTCTAAATGTTTTGAAGTGCCTGCTGCTTATCAGCTGTCAGAATCGAGTACATCAAGACAATGAAGGTAAAATAAATTGAAAGAAGATTTAAATGACTTGTGTTAAGCCTTTTTAAGGTTAAAAGAAGCAAAATGATCTACCAATGACGTTCAGATCATTTAGCTTGGCAAGAAAAGAAAAAACAAACACACCAAAAAAAACAAGTGATGTATTACTCTATATTAGATTGCTTACATTTAACTTTTTGCAGTGTAAATAAATCTGAGTTGCTTTTCTCTACTGTCTGGACCATGGGCTCAGAAAGATTCATTACCAACAAATATTTATCCATAGTAAGCTCTAATACTAAACAGTCTGTGATAAACATAAAATATTCCAGGTTTAGGCATGAATCCAAATCTAAAAACTAACCGAGGAATACAAATATAAGAATGCAAATGTAATGCTATGCCTTTTTGTCTCAATTCACTGCAATTGGCTTGTCCTTGTTTCTTTTAAATTCTTTTGAAAAAGTGTATTTAAAATGACACTGCAAGGTGCCTGTTGATGAATTGATGGATTAACATTTGTAGACCTAAGAATGGCCACGAGGGGATTATGTCTCCAGTCCAATATCTATAAGGTGTGGTGCCTGTAGGATGTCCAGTAGTAATTCAAGTCAATAGCCAATTTGGAGGAATCATTGATCGGGTTGTCTCTTGAAACATTCAAGACCAGAATATTTCTGATTTATATCTCTATATATTCATATCCCTGTATAAATAGAATTAGAATGAAATGAATCCTCTTAAAACAAAGTAAAAAATTTTAGTGGGAATAACTGTTTGATGTTTACCCCTTAGAGATGGTGATTCAGGACAGAAAATAAGCAGATGGGCCAAAACAGATTCCAAGTAAAACCGCAGCGGGTGGAAGAGTTTGACTCCGGTCTCCCACAGAACATAAAATGACGCTAGATATCTATTTGATTCTTTGACACACGTCTAGCCTGTGCTGAGTCTGTTTACCATACTTCTGATCACACTGTTCCCTTAGCCCACCACATGGAGAGAAGCCATCCTTTCTCCTCTCAACAAGGACCATTTAATTGATCACTTTCCAATACACAAGACTGGGAAGGCTGATACGGCATGTCTTTTTCTCTGGTCTTGGGTGAAGTATTTATGTTGGCCAGCATGAATCAATCTCCAGCTGGATATGCAAAAGAGATACACTGTGATTCCTTTTCCATTTGTGGCTTGCTTGTGAATTGTAGATGCACACTCACTTACTGTAGGTGCGCACTCACTTATAGCCCTGACATCCCATCAGACTGGATGAAAGACTAATTGGATCTCACACAATCACAGCGTAAACTCACAGGTCATGTGGACAGATGCAGGGATGTAGGTTCTACAACACACCCTAGTGACCACTGATATGGAAAGTCTACATTGGGGTCTGAAATTACTGACAGCCTTGATAAAGATAGGCAAAAATGATTGTTTAAAAGAAATCATTCATATACTGAGCTATACACTCAAAAATATTTGGGATTATATAATTGTATACTAATACAATTGCGCAGAGAAAGAGATTTTGTTTAACCTTTAACCTCTAACCTCTAAATTGTTGTTAATCTAACTGCACTGTCCAATTTACAGTAGCTATTACAGTGAAAGAATACCATGCTATTGTTTGAGGAGAGTGCACAATCATGAACTTGAAAATGCATATTTGGGCAGTCTTGATACAACATTTTGAATAGATGTGCAATAGATCATTGGATTAGTCTAAAACGTTGCACATACACTGCTGCCATCTAGTGGTCAAAGTCTAAATTGCGCCTGAATAATTCATTATGGCCTTTCTTTTGCATTTCAAAGATGATGGTACAATTTTTTATTTTTTTTAAACATGTTTTTTTCTTTTATCTTTTACCAGATCTAATGTGTTATATTCTACTACATTGATTTCACATTTCCACAAACTTCAAAGTGTTTCCTTTCAAATGGTATCAAGAATATGCATATCCTTGCTTCAGGTCCTGAGCTATAGGCAGTTAGATTTGGGTATGTCATTTAGGTGACAATTGAAAAAAAAGGGGCAGATCCTTAAGAGGATTTAACAAGTAATATTTTTTTCTCTCAAAAAGGTAGGGGTCAAAATTATTGACACCCCTAAAGATTCTTATAAAATAAAGTAGTCAAAAGTTTAGTATTTCGTCCCACATCCCATATCCCCACGCAATGACTACATCAAGATTGTGACTCAAACTTGTTGGATGCATTTGCAGTTAATTTTGGTTGTATTTCTAATTATTTTGTGCTCAACAGAAATAAATGCTAAATAATATAGTGTGTTATTTTGGAGTCATTTTTATTGTAAATAAGAATAGAAATTGTTACTAAACACTTCTACATAAATGTGGATGCTACTATGATTAGGAATAATCCTGAATGAATCATGAATAATGATGAGTGAAAAGGTTACAGGGGTCAAAGATCATACCCCTAAGACATGAAGAGACACAAACACAGGCACAGACACATGCATACACACACATGATAACATACACACTATACACACACGTACTCATGGATTTTGTGTTGTGGATATGTGGTAGTAGAGTAGTGGCCGGAGGGAACACACTTGTGTTGTGAAATCTGTTGTGAAGTACTGTAATGTTTGAAAAATTGTATAAACTGCTTTAATTTTGCTGGACCCCAGGAAGAGTAGCCGCTGCCTTGGCGCTACTTTTTTAATGATGCTAACTTTTTATTCATTAATCATGACAGTCAGCCTATGCTATGAAGTCATGGTCAGTATAGGCTGTTATATCTCTGTACAAGAGACTACAGCATCATTTTAACATGTGTTTTTTGTTTATGATTACAGATGCTTGAAGGCATCTGGCTGATCGGAATCAAAGCTTGGTGATGCAGCAGTGTGCTGTCCAACATTTTGTTTACAATTTGAGTGTATTACTGGAAAACTGTACTCTTATAACATGCCCAAAAAGAGCCTGGTTTTGGCCTGAGTCAAACCCCAGGCCGAAACAAAAAGACACAGCTAGGAATGTATGTCCAAAACAAAAATGAATTGACACTACAGGGATCCATAAATACACAGGTGTGCTTTTGAACTGGAATGTTGATGGGAGGAGCTCATATAGAATATGGAAAATAATACTTTTTTTATGGTGGAAAAACTTGCATCTAGCAAACAAGCATCTGATCTGACGTGGAAATCTGTATAGGCTATAATGCATTGCTTCATAGGCTATTGTAGGTTGGTTACTATGACACCAGAACTGCATTTGACAAACCCCTTGCCTTTATCTGTCTTGTAGATTCTAATTCTCTGGGCCCTGGCTATCTATCTCTGTGTCTCTTTGGAGGTTTAGTTTTATCAGAGCTGTTTGTGCTGTGCATTTGACACATTCCATTTGCCACAGTAGTGGGTCGGCAGAGCAGCGTGGGGTACACACCTCCCGCTCTCTCTCTCTCTCTCTCTCTCCCTCTCTTTATCTCTTGAGTTCGTCTGGTGTAACACATGAAATGGAGCTATGCACCGTAAAATGAGGAAGATGGCTCTTTTAATGGACTGTAATGACTGTTGTTGCTAGGATAGAAGCCTTTTAGTGTGATGTACGGAAAGAGGGGCCGTGATTTCAACATGTTTCATTTCACATTGGATCCCTCTTTTGATGTTGACCATTACTTTACAAGAATTTATGTCTTGTTCATGGCAGCAATTTAATCACTATCTCTCTCTCTCTACCCCCGCCACCTCATTACATAAGTGTTGGGATAACAGCTTATTTTATGTATCCCCCTGTTGAAGTGAACCTGTAAATATTCCAATATTATGAATATGTCAAGAATGTGAAGTACTGTTTTCATTTAAAACTATGCCCTGGGATCCAAATCAAATCAAGTTTATTTTATATAGCCCTTCGTACATCAGCTAATATCTCGAAGTGCTGTACAGAAACCCAGCCTAAAACCCCAAACACCAAGCAATGCAGGTGTAGAAGCACGGTGGCTAGGAAAAACTCCCTAGAAAGATCCACCCTAAAATCCTATCTTGGCTGTGATGGTAACATCCATAATTAGTTGTTTTTTTTCTCTGTTTATTTGAGGATTTTGTTCAGGGAACTTAAGAACTGAAACAATCAATGGCAATATGTTTTGCCATATCGAGTCTTAAAATCAACCCAAACACTTTATAGTGTTAGAAATAAAAGCTAAAAGGTATTTTCAGCTCTCTAACAAAATCACACGAGTGTAATTTCTCACCTCCACTGCTAGGATGGGGGCCTTTAAGTGTGATGTACAGACAGAGGGGCCATGATTTTAACAGGTTTCATGGCATCAATTGAATCTCTCCCTCGCACACACACACAATCTCTCTCTCTCTCTCTCTCTCTCTCTCTCTCTCTCTCTCTCTCTCTCTCTCTCTCTCTCTCTCTCTCTCTCTCTCTATCTCTCTCTCTCTCACACACACACACACGAACGCACGCTCTCTCATATACGCACGCACTCTTTCTCGCGCTCTCTCTCTCTTCACTCTCCATTCTCGCTATCAATAACTTTTTGGGGTTTTCCACAGAAGTTAAAGAAATGTAATGTCCGATGATAAGCATCTGATTGCAAATATGAAGCATTCTGCCAGATAGAGACTACAGTGTGGCGATTGCAGACGCGTACCTTGAGTGCACTGTCCCAGTGGCGCCATCCACATAAGGTGAGCAAAGCAGAATTCGACATAGCGCCGTACTCAGAGGAGTGAGGATTACACCGTTTACTCAACGAATCAGTTGTACTATGGACAATATCGCGAATGTAAGTGTTTCACCTTGTATTTCATGTAAACTATAAATGCCAATTAAGACTTCAGAAGTGCGCGCGCCTGTTATCACCTGCTTGACAAAGGATGGGCATTTATTTTAGGCGTATGTTTTGTACCATAACTATATTTATCATTGCCTTTTTTTTATTAAGCTCTCTGTTTCCTATCTATCTATCTAATCTATTTAGAGTAAACCTATCGAAAGTAACGTACGTAATAGTGTGAATTCCTGATAAGATAACATTTACAATTGTTGATGGGTCTCGTGAAATGTGAAAATTGAACGGAAAATTGAACGGCAGCATTTATAGTAACTTAATTTCATTAAAGGTTTTATTATCTCTACCGCGCCCACTTATTTAACAGTAGCAAAGCAGTTCATTGAATTGCTCTCCTGCTATAATAAATACTATTCCAATGAGTATTAATGGAGTCAATTCAATGCACATTGGGGGTCTTTTCTGTAAACATTCAGCACAATGGAACGTCTGTTCCTCCTTCAGTATTCTCCCCATTGGCTGCATTGATGGTTGTGGGATTTACAGCATATTCTCACCCTTTAAAGACTATCTGTTTTGTATTCAACTAATCCCCATTTCTGAACCAGTAGGAACGATCACACTTTAACTGTTTGAGCTGCTGATCTTTAAGACTCACATATGACAATGTGGTTTGCTAAAAGCTCTGGAATTATTTACCATGTCTTTTAGACAGTGTTTTCTTACCAAACCGCTGCAATTAACTGCGAACGCTCACTTCCCTTGCTTTTGTAAGCCATTTATTAAAACATTCTAGGCCTGTAGAAGTGTATAATCTCCAGTAGTTGTGCGTGTGTAAAATCAGTGGGTAAACCAAGCCAGAAAAAAAGTCATATTACACCCTATGTGTTGTGATAATTGTGTTGTTTGCTCTAGAACCTGTTAGTTCATAAGCCTTGCAAGTTGCCACCTTCATATACAGGCCTAAGGCAGAGACAATAAAAAGACACAGTGGCAGAATAAATTCAACCACACCTTTGTTTCATCACAAAACCGGAGAGCAACATCTGTCTGGTGGTGTCTACAAAGCATACAGGTACATGAAGCTGGCTGCAACCTGGTCTCAGAGCGTTTTGTATTATTCTGTACGTAAATCTGTGGTAATACATTTAGTATGCTTTGTTTCATTTCATATGGTATGTATTAATTTGTGGATGTCCATCACCCATTTCACATGATATGTTACGAATGATAATTCATAATATATGTAACAAATTTGCTATATGTACAATATGTTACAAATTTGCAAAAACAAACTACAGTCGTGGCCAAAGTTTTGAGAATGAGACAAATATAAATTTTCACAAAGGCTGGTGCCTCAGTTTGTATGATGGCAATTTGCATATACTCCAGAATGTTATGAAGAGTACATTTGCCATGCAAATGTACTGAATCCCCCAAAAACATTCCCACTGCATTTCAGCCCTGCCACAAAAGGACCAGCTGACATCATGTCAGTGATTCTCTCCTTAACCCAGGCGCGAGTGTTGACGAGGACAAGGCTGGAGATCACTCTGTCATGCTGTTAGAGATCGAATAACAGACTGGAAGCTTCAAAAGGAGGGTGATGCTTGGAATCATTGTTCTTCCTCTGTCAATCATGGTCACCTGCAAGGAAACACGTGCCATCATCATTGCTCTGCACAAAAAGGGCTTCACAGGCAAGGATATTGCTGCCAGTAAGATTCCACCTAAATCACTCAGGAATGGCAGCAGGCAGGTGTGAGTGCATCTGCACGCACAGTGAGGCGAAGACTTTTGTAGGATGGCCTGGTGTCAAAAAGGGCAGCAAAGAAGCCACTTCTCTCCAGGAAAAACATCAGGGACAGATTGATATTCTGCAAAAGGTACAGGGATTGGACTGCTGAGGACTTGGGTAAAGTCATTTTCTCTGATGAATCCCCTTTCTGATTGTTTTTGCGGCATCCGGGAAAAAACTTGTCCGGAGAAGACAAGGTGAGCGCTACCATCAGTCCTGTGTCATGCCAACAGTAAAACACCCTGAGACCATTCATGTGTGGGGTTGCTTCTCAGCCAAGGGAGTGGGCTCACTCACAATTTTGCCTAAGAACACAGCCATGAATAAAGAATGGTACCAACACATCCTCCGAGAGCAACTTCTCCCAACCATCCAGGAACAGTTTGGTGATGAACAATGCCTTTTCCAGCATGATGGAGCACCTTGCCATAAGGCAAAAGTGATAACTAATTGGGTCAAGGAACAAAACATTGATATTTTGGGTCCATGGCTAGGAAACTCCCCAGATCTTAATCCTATTGAGAACTTGTGGTCAATCCTCAAGAGACGGGTGAACAAACAAACCCCTCAAATTCTGACAAACTCCAAGCAAGAATGGGCTGCCATCAGTCAAGATGTGGCCCAGAAGTGAATTGACAGCGTGCCAGGGCGGATTGCAGAGGTCTTGAAAAAGAAGGGTCAACACTGCAAATATTGACTCTTCGCCTCAACTTCATGTGATTGTCAATAAAAGCCTTTGACACATATGACATTTTTGTAATTATACTTCAGTATTCCATATTCCATACATCTGACAAAAATTTCTAAAGACACTGAAGCAGCATCCTTTGTGAAAATAAATATTTGTGTCATTCTCAAAACTTTTGGCCACGACTGTATATGTTACAAATTTGCAAAACATATGATATGTTACATATTTCTAGCTTGGTGCCTAGCGTTAGCTAGATGGCTAACGTTAGCTATGCTAGGGGTTAGGGTTAAGTTTAGGAGTTAGGTTAACTGTTTAAGGTTAGGGTTAAGGGTAGGGTTAGCTATCATGCTAAGTAGTTGCAAAGTAGCTTAAAAGTAGTAAGTAATTGAAAAGTTGCTAATTAGCTAAAATGCTAAAGTTGTCCATGATGAGATTTGAACTCACAACATTTGGTTTACTAGATGTTCGCAATATTTCCCCACCCATCCACCCCGACCAACCCCCCTACATTTGTTTTTACCTTAAGTAACCATTTGTCTTATGTAACAATACCAAATGTAACATATCATACTAATTTGGGTATCTCGAATTTACATTTACTATGCTACGTCTAGTCTATGAGACCAGGCTGGACCTACAGCTCGGTCAATCAAGTTAATGTTTCCGACATTTTCGCAGTACTAAACAACTATTGATGTAGATCACAAGTGTTACTATAAGTCGCAAAGAAATAAGGAGCTGCCGCCACTATTCCAGCACCATTTCAACTTCAACATTTCAACATCATCAAATCACCTATGCTTAGTCTAATAGAGGGACAACTAAAATATTCCATAACAATTTAGTCCAATCAACGTAAGCTGAATATCATGTGACTGTCCATGGTATGGATTTCTGTGTGTGTGTGTGCGTAAGTAGAAAAAACATGTTGACTCACTCTACTTGTAGAGAAACGGAATGCCATCCTCCTCTCTTTCATGTTGCCAAAACAATCTATGACTATGTCACACAGTACATACGTTTTTAGTTTTTATTGTCCTAGGCTACCTGCCCAAAATGCTTGCTCACTAGCCTAACTTCCAATCATGGGCAACGATGCGCCAACTAGTTAACATTAGCCTACTACATCTAGCTACATATTGAACTTCCATTCTTTCAGGCCAGAGGCACAATGTATGAATTTATGGTTGGATCAGAATCGCCGTTATAATCATTGACCAGTACGGAGAATTAAGTAAAACCACAAGTCCAAATCCCTATCTCCATACATGGCTAAAGCTAGCTAGCTAGCTACCCGGAAGACAACAACACAATGAGATGCTACAATTCAAGTAATTTTTTTGTCAGTAATATTTGGCTTTTGATGTGATGTTATTGGTGTGAAGCCAAATCCAAGCTGGCTACCCTTGACACTTTTTTGGGTGTGCCAGGACCATTCACAGTTGAGCTCACTCAGTTTAGCTGAATGCTGATTGGCTATTATTGTATAATTTTCTTATCAAGAGAGGCCAAATGCTTGCTGGCTTCCCTTGCATTCAATGATACGGGCGGCAACAATATCATATTCTTTTTGACCAGACAGCATCAAATAGATACACATAGAGAGACAAAGGGGTGCTGTTTCGCTCACTCGGATGCTTTCTCCAGTGGGATACATTCAGCATCTTGCGAATTGAAGGACAATTTTGAAACACAGAGAGACGAACAATAAATTATTTTATGTTTTTTCTTTTATCTTGGTCAATTTTGTGGGAAAGCCTGGCTTCCCTGGGCATCCATGAATACACGCCACTAATACTCTCCAAAATACCTCATATTGTTTAATCGAGTGCAGCCTTTCAAACCATAGGGATAGATCAGCTGTTTTGCTCATTTTTAAATTTGTTCCCTTACCTTGAAAGTGGTCTATGGACAACGAATTACTGCAATCCACACTGCAAACAATTAGCAACATGAGCATTGTGGGATTAATGTTGCAGTCACTCCTTGTCCATAGACTGGAAACAAATATCTAAATATGTAAAAATGCTATCCCTTTAAAGTACTGTACCCTTCTTATACACTCAATGTGTATTGGGTTGCATGCTGGCACCACCGTACCTACTGTAGTGTACTGGACCCATTGAACGGGAGCTATGGAGGGTTTTACTGTCTCATTGACTGCATTTTCATGGCATCATATTAAATCATGTCCACACACAATGGCTGGTGGATGATCTTTTCCAGGTCAACCACTCATGAGGGTTCAGTAGCTAGTCCTCCTGCCTCTGCATGCCAGCTTGCGTGCCTGTTTCTCTGGGGCTGGGTCCTCAATATCCAGGGTCACTGAAGGGGGAAGCCCTAACACGTTTAATCTAGCCGAGCTAGCGCCGCGTAATTGCTCACGGTCTCACACAGGGGAGGTGTGATAAGCATGGACACTTAAAGCTGCAATATGTAACTTTTGGGCGACCCAACCAATTTCACATAGAAATGTGTTTTATAGATCTGTCATTCTCGTTGAAAGCAAGACAAAGAAGTGGTAGATATTTTCTATGTGCGCTATTTCTAGGTTTCCCGTTCTTAAGTTTCATTTTTGCGTCTTTTACTTTAGGTTTTGTACACCAGATTTTGTACACCAATATTTGTAGTTATGGAAAATATATTTCACAGTGGGTTTAGATGGTACTGTCACGCCCTGACCATGGAGAGCCTTTTTACTCTCTATTTTGGTTAGGTCGGGTGTGACTAGGGTGGGTGATCTAGTGCATTTATTTCTATGTTGGCCTGGAATGGTTCCCAATCAGAGGCAGCTGTTTATCGTTGTCTCTGATTGGGGATCATATTTAGGCAACCATTTCCCCACTGGTTTTTGTGGGATCTTGTTTCTGTGTAGTTGCCTGTGAGCACTCCATGACTTCACGTTTCGTTTGCTGTTTATTGTTTTTGTGAGTTTCCTTTATTAAACATGTGGAACCCAAATCATGCTGCACGTTGGTCTGAGTATATTTCCAGTTCGTACGACGATCGTGACAGGTACAATGATTCTACTCTACACTATACTTGCTTGTTTAGTCACATAAACTGAAATTAGGCAAACTATTCGAATTTAAGCAACCAGGAAATGGCGGAGCGATTTCTGCACAGTGCATCTTTAATAGCCTGACAGGTGAAGTGGTTATCACCCAATAACAAGCGGGGAGCCTCAGCCGGCCCAACGACAGCTTGGTCTAATTGGATATTGTTTTCCAGGTAGAGCTGGATTGCCTGCTAAGGTGTTGTCACTGGACTGTAGTTTCTAATTTGCTGTGCAAGTCACTGAGGTAGACGTTTCACTGAGAATATGCCATGAAAAGGCTTTTGACATGTTTTTAGCTCTCTTGTGGAAGAAGTTGGATTTTCAGTTTAATGAAACCTTTCAATCCACATGCCTACTTGGCATCCTAACTATGAGCTCATATCCCTATATTTGCTGTACCCTCATAAAGCTAACTGAAATGTGCAATGCAACAATCCATCTATTCACGTCTCCTGTGCTTATTTGTGTTATATTGGTAAGGCAACCAAGCAAATATGTGTTTATTCAAGTCTGATTTTTCATATTAGAGAAGTTAAAAGGTTTCACTTTGTTTTCAGTCTTGATGATCTTTGCTGCTGTTTCTGACATTCCAGGTTTAGCACCTTGGTAGGGGTCAATTCCATTTCAGCTTGTTCAGTTTAGAAAAGTAACTAATGCTGAACTGATTCAATTAACATTGGGATTAGGGATGTTAACGGTTAACTGTTAATTGGCGTGAAAATACATTTGACCGGTTATGCTTATCGGTTTATAGGTTAATTTAGTGTCATTAAATTGGCCACTAAATTGTATTTTAGTTAGTCGTCATGTATCTTATTCATCACACGCACACAACATACAGCATACATACAGAGCCTAGTTTGAGGAGAGGAATAGCCTATCACCTGCCAGACAGCACGAGAGTACCTTTTGAAAAAGCTGGTACTGGAGTGAAACATGCTTTTATAAACCCAGTCATTGTACATTGCGCAAAATAACTATTCTAAATGCAATCTTGTGTTAGAAACTGTTTTGATGGCCAGGATTAAAAAGAGCTACTTGTAAATTCAAGCAAACCTCCCATTCGCCATTCGAGTGTATAGTCAACGGTAGGCAAGCTATCAGCGCGTCACCCACCACTTTGCAACTTGAGCTTGAGGAAAGGAAAGGAAATGAAAGGAAAGGGGGATACCTAGTCAGTTGTACAACTGAATGCATTCAACTGAAATGTGTGGGGGGGGGGGCTGCCATAATCGACATCCACGTCATCGGTGCGCGGGGAACAGTGGGTTACCTGCCTTGCTCAGGGGCAGAAGGACAGATTTTTACCTTGTCAGCTCGGGGAGCCGATCTAGTAATCTGCAGTATAATTGTTTGAAACCTGAACGATTTACTTTACTTCAAATAATGTGGCATGTCTTACTTTGCTTCAAAGTAGCCTAGCGGAAATCAAACCTATAGAAACTTGGAGGCAATTATTTTATAAAGACTTCCTCATGCCATGAAATAGAATTTCTCTACTGTTCTATTGGTTTTCATATCAACTTTCTTTCATTGTCCAGAAGCCAAAGGCACAATCCTAGCCATATTAGCAACCCATCCTAGTTGTTGCTATGAGATTGATTTGTGTAGTGCTGCAGAGATGGTTGTCCTTCTGGAAGGTTCTCCCATCTCCATAGAGGAACTGTGCTCTGTCTGAGTGGTCATCGGTTTCTTGGTCACCTCCCTGACCAAGGCCCTTCCTTTTTTTCTTTTTTTCTTTTTTTTTTTCTTTTTTAAAAAATTTATCCCATTTTCTCCCCAATTTTCGTGGTATCCAATTGCTAGTAATTACTACCTTGTCTCATCGCTACAACTCCCGTACGGGCACGGGAGAGACGAAGGTCGAAAGCCATGCGTCCTCCGAAGCACAACCCAACCAGCCGTACTGCTTCTTAACACAGCGCGCCTCCAACCCGGAAGCCAGCCGCACCAATGTGTCGGAGGAAACACCGTGTACCTGGCCCCCCTTGGTTGGCGTGCACTGCGCCCGGCCTGCCACAGGAGTCGCTGGAGCGCGATGAGACAAGGATATCCCTACCGGCCAAACCCTCCCTACCCCGGACGACGCTATGCCAATTGTGCGTCGCCCCACGGACCTCCCGGTCGCGGCCGGCTGCGACAGAGCCTGGGCGCGAACCCAGAGACTCTGGTGGCGCAGTTAGCACTGCGATGCACCAAGGCCCTTCTTAACCGATTGCTCAGTTTGGCCTGACGGCCAGCTCTAGGAAGTTTTGGTACCCTTCCCCAGATCTGTGCCTCGACACAATCATGTCTCGGCGCTCTACGGACAATTCTTTCGACCTCGTGGCTTGGTTTTTGCTTTGACATGCACTGTCAACTGTGGGACCTTATATAGACAGGTGTGTGCCTTTCCAAATCATGTCCAATGAATTTAATTTACCACAGGTGGACTCTAATCAAGTTGTAGAAACTTCTCAAGGATGATCAATGATCGATGGACCTGAGATAAATTTCGAGTGTCATTACAAAGGGCCTGAACACTTATGTAATAAACTATGAAATAACACATATGAATCATGTAGTATCCAAAAAAGTGTTAAAAAAATCTAAATGTATTTTATATTTGAGATTCTTCAAAGTAGCCACCCTTTGCCTTGATGACAGCTTTGCACACTCTTGGCATTCTCTCAACCAGCTTCATGAGGTAGTCACCTGTAATGCATTTTAATTAACAGGTGTGCCTTGTTAAAAGTTCATTTCTGGAATTTCTTTCCTTCTTAATGCGTTTGAGCCAATCAGTTGTGTTGTGACAAGGTAGGTGTGCTATACAGAAGATAGCCCTATTTGGTAAAAGACAAAGACCATATTATGGCAAGAACAGCTCAAATAAGCAAAGAGAAACGACAGTCCATCATTACTTTAAGGCATGAAGGTCAGTCAAGCACTTGTCAGCACTTTCACACAGACATCACAGAGGGAATACAAGCCTCTGAGTGGTCTGCACTCTGTCTGCACCTGCTACCAGCACTTTGCCTAATCTGCAGGCCTTCGATTACTCAGCGCTCTGAAAATGTAAGTGCATGTGGATGAAATATCATATAGGAAGAAAGCCTTGGGGTTAGAAGAGGAAGATTTCTTCTTCTGTATTTGGAAAGTGCAGTCATAGCTCCAGGGTACTTTATCCATGAGCGCTGTTGTGACATACATAATGATTTGTATTTTGAATGTGAGGGCCATTGGATTGGCATAGCAAAATGGTTTGTTGAGTTTAGGTGAAAAAAGAATGGTTGAAATATACTAAATCGAATTTAGAGACCATTTCTGTAGAGTCGAGGGCTATCCTTCCTGTCAGAGGTTGTTTTTATTTCATATTCACTGGCAGGGGGACCGCTGCTTGTAAAGTGGAGGATTTCCTGACTTGGAGTGGTGTTTTAAACAACAGATGGGAAAAACACACAGAACAAAACATGCCAACTTGAGTTAGTACTGCCTCAGATTCTTTTACACTTCCCAGAAAACCTTTATGGTGGGCTAGGCCTCTTTCCTCCTTTTAAGCAGTAAAAAATGTGCCCTTTCTCACCCCTATATTAACACTGTGAGGACAGAGGAAAGCTTGTTGGGGACTTGTTTTCTTGATCGTTAATTAAGTAATGTATGGTTAATTTTGGTACCTGTCCCGCATACTGGTCTCCAGCATTATGAGAAAGGACTGTCTTCACACAAACAGTATGAATTCAAGCTTTGATCTGCAATCATTTAGTTTGGTTTGACCTTTTATGACCTCATGGCAAGCTGTGTTTCCACCAGAAGAGTACTAATCAAGTAAACTAAACTAAGTTTGACAGAACAGGAAGTCACACAGGGACTGACAAATCCCAGCGGCACCCATACCTCCTCCACCCAGAGCCAGACCTCTCTTCATTGAAGTGATCTATTTGCACTCTGGCATTCACCTTGTAGCACTACCGTGTATTTCCTCTGGCAGGGCAGCTGTTTTTTTTTGTTTAGGAAGTGTCAGTGGCATTCTTCCACTGTGTACTCTGGGTCTGCTGCCACTTAAAGCCTGTCAACCAGCAGGCTGATAACAGTGACTAGTGGGACTTTGGCTCTGGGACTCTGCACAAAGCTTCCTGGAGGATTTCAAAGCCTGAATTCAGACTCAGAAATAAAACAGACTGTCATAAAGTGCTGGTGTTTACAAAAATCCCCCAGACCTTGTTTATCTGTGGCAACTTGAATGCCCCAGTGTGTCCCTGGAGAAGACTGATACTTCAGAATCCTACCTCAGAGGGAGAGGAGAGGGTGATACATCAGTTGTCTTGTAGGAACCTCGAAAGGGGTCGACAGGTCAGTGTGGCTACTGTCCAACACTCATTCATTCATTTCCGGTGCAGCAAGCTGATTGGGCCAAATTAAGGCTCAGCCAATAAAACCCTCCGGTGGGAATTTGAGTGGAAAATGTGGCACTTTTATTGAAGTCATCAATTTCCCCTGCAGGACGCCTGCCCTGGGCTTTATAGAGACCCGAAGTTGGCTCTCCAGCCGATCGTGAAATGAGCAGCCTGCTAGGCCAGGATTAAATACCTGCTCTTTGCTTAGGGCCAAGTGAAGGTTGCTGCGGCCGACACCGTACATGGGCTGGTCTCCCCCACATCAGTCACTGGCTGTATAAGTCACAGGGGTGATGCAGGGAGCTAAGGACACTGTGTGCTGCAATGGTTTACAGTGCAGACGTGGAGGCCAAGGCCGATGGCAGCTGACCTTGCCCTTCAACTCATGGACAGTACAGTATTTCACATCATAATGTCTGTCGAATGGGATGCTGGAGCTAGTATAGGTAGTTGACCTCCACAATGTGTCAGTCAGTTTAAATTGACAGACTTTGTCATGGTATGAAAGAACAGATTGCCACCAGCCAAATACAGGTCAGCAATCAAATCAAATGTTATTTGTCACATGCTTTGTCAACAACAGGTGTAGACTAACAGTGAAATGATTTCACTGGCCCTTCCCAACAATGCAAAGAGAAAGAAAATAGAGAAATTATAGAAAAGTAATAACATGTAATAATAAATACACAATGAGTAATGATAACATGGCTATATACATGGGGTACCAGTACCGAGGTGCAGGGGTACGAGGTAATTGTGGTAGATATTGTCATGACTGTCCTGTGAGGATTACAGGTCAGATCAGCATGGCAATGGTTGACAATAACCAGACATTCTCTCACCCACAGAAGAGGCGAGGAGGGGACTGGGCCAGTTTGACAGTTCACACCCTGTTATAAATTGCAGGAGAAGGGAGCTCTTTCTCCCTCTTCAGTAAAATCCACCAGAAGAATATCTTTGTTAACAGACTTTTCCCGCCGAAACTATAACACGTTCAAATGTGGATACTGGAACAATAATTGTAACATAAAAATGAGGGGAATGGTCAGTGGGGAGCTAAAGAAAACTAATGCCATATTGGTTTTTATTTTGTGATGTCATTAAAAAGGTTATGAAGGAAATACTGTAACTTAAAAAGTATTTACACTACAGGTATGAAGTCACCACCCTTAACGTTGTATATGAAATATGAAATATGAAAAATTATTAAATTATTTTAGTTAAGATAGGAATGTGATTTTAGGAGGTATAAGAGAATCTATCTCCTATAAACTGTGCATAGTAAGTAGCCACGCCTCGAGTGCGGTCGGCGAGTGTGTCAGACTGACGGAACCGTCCCCTTTGGCCAGAGTGCATAAAAGCATTGCCCACAGAGATTAACATCAGACCAGGAAAGACTAGGAGTTGCAGCCCACATCTAAAGTGATTTAACCTCTCTTGGGTACGTGAGACGTTAGCGTCCCACCTCTTCAACAGCCAGTGAAACTGCTGGGCGCCAAATTCAAATACAGAAATACTCATTATAAAAATTCAGAAAACAAAACATATTTTACATAGGTTTAAAGATTAACTTCTTGTGAATCCAACCACGATGTCAGATTTAAAAAATGCTATACGGCGAAAGCATACCTTACGATTATTTGAGAACATAGCCTAGCAGACAAATCATTACAAACAGTAACCAGCCAAGTAGAAGTTACACAAGTCAGAAATAGAGATAAAATGAATCCCTTACCTTTGATGATCTTCATATGGTTGCACTCAGGAGACATTAATTTACTCAATAAATGTTCCTTTTGTTCGATAAAGTCTCTTTATATCCAAAAACCTCCTTTTTGTTTGCGCGTTTTCTTCAGTAATCCACAGGCTCAAACGCAGTCAAAACAGGCAGACAAAAAAATCAAAATTGTATCCGTAAAGTTCATAGAAACATGTCAAACGATATTTATATTCAAACCTCAGGTTGTTTTTAGCCTAAATAATCGATAATATTTCAACCGGACAATAACGTTGTCAATATAAAAGGTAAACAAGAAAGGCACTCTCTCTGTGACGCACATGAAAAAGCTCTGTGACACTTTAGGGTCCACTCATTCAGACTGCTCTTACTTCCTCATTTTTCAGAATACAAGCCTGAAACAGTTTCTAAAGACTGTTGACATCTAGTGGAAGGCATAGGAACGGCAATTTGAGTCCTAAGTCAATGGATACTGTAATGGCATTGAATAGAAAACTACAAAACAAACAAAACTACTTCCCGAATGAATTTTTCTCAGCTTTTCGCCTGCAAATCAGTTCTGTTATACTCACAGACACTATTTTAACAGTTTTGGAAACTTTAGAGTGTTTTCTATCCAAATCTACCAGTTATATGCATATCATATCTTCTGGGCCCGAGAAGCAGGCCGTTTATTTTGGGCATGCTTTTCATCCAAAATTCCGAATGCTGCCCCCCACCCTAGAGAAGTTAAACGCTGAATCTCAGAGACCAGGAATCGTGAGCAACACGTTTGAAATAGTTGGAACTTTAAATCTCAACACGAGCTGAAGAAATAAATAGGGATGCACAATATATTGGAGAACATTTTAGCTGAACATATTAGCTGAAAATGCCAACATCGGCCCGATGTTAAGTTTAACGCCGATGTTAAAAACTGATGTCAAAGCTACCTTGCACACCTATATAATGTGACGTAATAACGCCACATAAAATGTTGCGCTCCACGTGCTACACAGCATTTCTAACCTAGCCCACAATGTCTGCTGTGTGGATCGAGCAGTCAACAAGTCCAGCAGTCATTTGAAAGAGTAAGACATTTTCAGTGAGACAACTCAAAAGGCGAAATCCATTAAAGCCAAGATAATGGAATTCATTGCCCTTGACAAACAACCGTTCTCTGTTGTGGGTGATGTTGGTTTTCTCCGACTGGTTGAGCACTGGTACACACTACCGAGTGCGCTATTTTTCAGATGTTGCCCTACCGGAGTTACACAGTAATAGTGTCACTGCTATTAGCTTCATGACATACCTACTATGGAACGCCATTAGGGTCTTTGCGCGTCAAAAAATATATGGTAGCACTGTCAAAGCTGTACAAAAAAGGTCTGCAAACAAGCAAACACTGGCCACGAACGATGTGTTTTACAATACCTCCTTGGTAATAAAGCATAATTTGTGCGATCACAACTTCTGGGGTAGCTAGCTTTCGCTTGGTCCCTAGCTAGCACCAATACAACCAGCCTGAAAACAATGACCAGTAGAAACTGCAGTCATTTTCATTATTCTTAGCAATGATTTAGGAATAGTGGCTAGGTTGCCACTTGTTGTTCGCATATTGAAATTGAACTTCAGTTCATGAAAATAAATAGCTAGCCAGCTACTTAACCCAGTTGCCCAAAGCTAACATTGTAAGCAGCCAGCTAGCTTCATTAGTCTAGTGAGGCTCGGCCAGACCGGGTTATGTGTTTTGATTTGATTTGATGATTTGACTATTGTACCTAATCCTTATTGTGGCTAGCTTCACATAAATGGGTCCGACCACCATTTATCAAATAAGAACTGTCTTATAAATTAGGGTTATTTTAGATGATGACACCTAGCTATATAGTTAGCTAGCTAACTATAGCTACTGAAACAGATTATGTCGTGTTATTTGACACGCCAAATAGTGTTATTTAACGTATATCTTTTTTGACACGCAAGACCCAACGGCGTTCCATAGAAGTCCTGGTTGAGAATGAAACGACTGAACAAATGAACAACGAAACAACCCAGCAAGTAAGTGAAAGAAATAGATTTTGATGATGTTTTACTGGTAATGGGGACATACGTATGTGTGTGTGTGTCATGGCTGATGCTGGAAGAAGACCAAGGTGCAGCGTGGTAAGCGTACATTTTCCTTTTTATTTAAAATGTCGCCAACAAAACAACAAACGAAAGAAACAACCGTGAAGCTTACAGGGCTATAGTGCCACAAACAAAGTTAACTACCCACACTGAAAGGAGGGAAAAAGGGATACCTAAGTATGGTTCCCAATCAAAGACAACGATAGACAGCTGTCCCTGATTGAGAACCATACTCGGCCAAAACATAGAAACATAGAAAACAAAACATGGAATGCCCACTCCAAATCACACCCTGAACAAACCAAAAACAGACATAAAAAGGATCTAAGGTCAGGGCGTGACAGTACGCCACCCAAAGGTGCGGACTCCGGCCGCAAAACCTGAACCTATAGGGGAGGGTCTGGGTGGGCATGTATCCGCGGTGGCGGCTCAGGTGCGGGACGCAGACCCCGCTCCCCCTCTGGCTCACCCCACTTTGGTGGCACCTCCGGTGCGGGGACCCTCGTCGCCGACCCCGGACTGGGGACCCTGGTTCTGGGCCCCGGACTGGGGACTCTCGTTGCGGGCCCTGGACTGGGCACCCTCGCTGCGGGCCCCGGACTGGGCACCCTCGTTGCGTGCCCCGGACTGGGCACCCTCGTTGCGGGCCCCGGACTGGGCACCCTTGTTGCGGGCCCCGGACTGGGCATATGTATATGATTAATGTGAGAATAGTTCTAAAATGTATCCACGATTAGTGTCCCTTTTTCTCTCTCTCGCTTCCTTACCCTTTTTCATTCGTTGTGTACAAGCCGCCATATTTTATCACTCCACTAGGGACCTTTGTCTCATGTAAAGGTTGTATGTTTATTCTGTGTTATTATTTAGTTAGCTAGTAAATAAATAATTAAACCAGTACTGAATCATGAGTAAGGCTGGGGGTTTTGCAGATGCATGAGGTTATGACTGTTCAGAATGATGATATAATAAGAGGTAATGATTAATACATTGACTGTCTTATGGATGTGATAGGCAAAGACATTTAGAGTTTAATTTTGGAGATGGTAACTCTTTAAACAACCTCTTTCATGGGGCCCCAAATCCTAATGAATTAATTGTTACATGATTAATTTAATTGGGTAACAATTAAACATATTTAGTTGATTAAATGAATAACAGTCATCAGATTAATGAAAGTAATGTCACGACAATATGTACATGAAACTAGGAATAAAGTGACTAGACAACAGGATAGATAATAAACAGTAGCAGCAGCGTATGTGATGAGTAGAAAACGTTAGTGCAAAAAGGGTCAATGCAGATACAATGCAGATTTGATTAACTATTTAGCTAACTATTTAGCAGTCTTATGGTTTGGGGGTAAAAGCTGTTCAGGCTCCTGTTGGTTCCAGACTTGGTGCAACAGTACTGTTTGTCGTGCGGTAGCAGAGAGAAGAATCTATGACTTGAGTGGCTGGAGTCTTTGACAATTTTTAGGGCTTTCCTCTGACACCGCCTGGTATATAGGTCATGGATGGCAGGGAGCTCGGGCCGTACACACTACCCTCTGTAGCACCTTGTGGTTGGATGCCAACCAGTTGTCATACCAAGCGGTGATGCAGCCAGTCAAAATGCCCTTAATGGTGCAGCTGTATAACTTTTTGACAATCAAGAGGTCCCATGCCAAATCTTTTCAACCTCCTAAGGGGGAAGAGGTGTTGTCGTGCTTTCTTCACAACTGTGTTGGTTTGTGTGGACCATGATATATCCTTAGTGATGTGAAATCTGTGGAACTTGAAGCTCTCGACCCGCTCCACTACAGCCCCATCAATGTGAATGTGGGCATGCTCAACCCTCCGTTTCCTGTAGTCCATGATCAGCTCCTTTGTCTTCCTGATGTTGAGGGAGAGGTTGTTGTCCTTCTCCCTGTAGGCTGTCTCATCGTCGTCTGTGATCAGGTCTACCACCATCGTGTTGTCAGCAAACTTAATGATGGTGTTGGAGTCTAGCACGGCAATGCAGTCGTGTGTGAGTAGGGAGTACAGGAGGGGACTAAGCATACACACCTGAGGGGCCCCCATGTTGAGGGTCAGCATATTTAAATCACAAGTCACCATTTTGGACGTATAAAGGTTGGTCAAATAGATATAACTGTGAACAATAAATCACAGTTATATTTGATATTATCAAATAAATAACATACAGAGGTATGGATCAGTGTTTCTCCTGTAGCTTAGCTTCCACTTCATCTGACCATTTCCGTATTGAGCTGGGACTGTACTTCCTGTTTGAGTTTTTCCTTGTAACCATTTTGCCAAATGGAGGACAAGGGGGAGCTTTGTACGCGTTTCTGTTTGTGGAGTAAAGGTGATCTAGAGCTTCGTAGTCCTCTAGTTGCATAGGTGACATGCTGGTAGAAATTGGGTAAGACAGATTTCGGTTTCCCTGCATTCAAATTAATTCTGTTTCGTAGGTACTGTAGTAGCCTAGGAGAGACAAATTGCGACAATGGTGAAGTAAGTTTGTGTGTGTGTGTGTGTGTGTGTGTGTGTGTGTGTGTGTGTGTGTGTGTGTGTGTGTGTGTGTGTGTGTGTGTGTGTGTGTGTGTGTGTGTGTGTGTGTGTGTGTGTGTGTGTGTGTGCTCTGCGTAGGAGATGTTTATGTTTGCTCTTAAGACCTTTACCGAGACAAAATCCTGACATAATCCTAATTAGGGGGCTAAGTGCATGTTGACGACTGAGCACACCACATAGTCTAGACGGTGATAACTGCCCTGACACCTAGACTACCCCTATGTTTAGCAAAGCTGTAATGATCTACTGTGCTGTCATGCCTCCAACTCCCATTCTGAGCTGCTTAACATCGATGAAATAGGAACTGAAACCAGGGTGTCTACTGAGCAGCAAGCACATTGCTTTCTGCGATCTCATAACAGATAAACAGGATCTCGTGCACATGAAGCACATATGCTGACCCTATTGAGCCCACGTTTCAGATGATCAGTTAGTCAGATGAAACAAAAAGAAACAGATGAGATCATGATCAAAAGCCAGCCTCTGTAAAGTAGAGCGGGGCGTTGTTTTCGTCAGAAGAGTAGAGACTGGCTGGGTAATGAATGTGTCCCTGACTTGGTCTTAGCGCCTCTTATCCATCTCCCTTTCCCTGTTCTTCGCTAAATTGAATTTTCTTGCTCCTGGTTGGGTTGGGGCACTTCTTATCTTGATATTTTCACCAACCACCTCATCTTTGATTGAAATTTCAAACACACACATATTCACACATACACATACACACACAAAGCTTTGGTCTTATGACAGTCAACAACTCATACTTACAGTACGGTCAGAGTGAGTGACGATAATTATGATTATCATATATCAAGCGTGATAACTATCTCTTGCCCACCGTACTGGGTTTGGATTGCTGGTTTTGCTACTTATATTTTGGTCATGACTCTGTTATCATGTTTGTGGTTTTGTTTGGCCGTGTAATGTACATTTTCAACAATCTCTTATGAGTGCATTTTTCAGTTCCAGCTAGTGTACAGTTGTCGCCAAAAGTTTTGAGAATGACACAAATATAAATTTTCACAAAGTCTGCTGCCTCAGTTTGTATGATGGCAATTTGCATAAACTCCAGAATGTTATGAAGAGTGATCAGATGAATTGCAATTAATTGCAAAGTCCCTCTTTTCCATGCAAATGAACTGAATCCCCCTAAAACATTCCCACTGCATTTCAGCCCTGCCACAAAAGGACCAGCTGACATCATGTCAGTGATTCTCTCGTTAACACAGGTGTGAGTGTTGGTGATCACTTTGTCATGCTGATTGAGTTCGAATAACAGACTGGAAGCTTCAAAAGGAGGGTGGTGTCACGCCCTGACCTTAGAGAGCCTTTTTATGTCTCTATTTTGGTTTGGTCAGGGTGTGATTTGGGGTGGGCATTCTATGTTCTGATTTCTATGTTTTTGTATTTCTATGTGTTGGCCGGGTATGGTTCTCAATCAGGGACAGCTGTCTATCGTTGTCTCTGATTGGGAATCATACTTAGGCAGCCTTTTCCTCTTTTGTCATTGTTGGAAGTTGACTTTGTTAGGGGCATTATAGCCCAAGTTAAGCTTCACGGCCGTTTCTATGTTTATTGTTTTGTTGGCGACATCATTATAATAAAAGTATGTCCGCTCACCACGCTGCACCTTGGTCTTCCTTGAACAACGTTCGTGACAGGTGGTGCTTGGAATCATTGTTCTTCCTCTGTCAATCATGGTTACCTGCAAGGAAACACGTGCCGTCATCATTGCTTTGCACAAAAAGGGCTTCACAGGCAAGGATATTGCTGCCAGTAAGATTGCAACCTAAATCAACCATTTATCGGACCATCGAGAACCTCAAGGAGAGCGGTTCAATTGTTGTGAAGAAGGCTTCAGGGCGCCCAAGAAAGTCCAGCAAGCGCCAGGACCGTCTCCTAAAGTTGATTCAGCTGCGGGATCGGGGCACCACCAGTACAGAGCTTGCTCAGAAATGGCAGCAGGCAGGTGTGAGTGCATCAGCACGCACAGTGAGGCGAAGACTTTTGGAGGATGGCCTGGTGTAAAGAAGGACAGCAAAGAAGCCACTTCTCTCCAGGAAAAACATCAGGGACAGACTGATATTCTGCAAAGGTATGGGGTGGCAGGGTAGCCTAGTGGTTAGAGCGTTGGACTAGTAACCGAAAGGTTGCAAGTTCAAATCCCCGAGCTGACAAGGTACAAATCTGTCGTTCTGCCCCTGAACAGGCCGGGGCAGAACGACACTGTTCCTAGGCCGTCATTGAAAATAAGAATTTGTTCTTAACTGACTTGCCTAGTTAAATAAAGGTAAAATAAAAATAAAAAAATAAATAGGGATTGGACTGCTGAGGACTGGGGTAAAGTCATTTTCTCTGATGAATCCCCTTTCCGACTGTTTGGGGCATCCGGAAAAAAGCTTGTCCAGAGAAGACAAGGTGAGCGCTACCATCAGTCCTGTGTCATGCCAACAGTAAAGCATCCTGAGACCATTCATGTGTAGGGTTGCTTCTCAGCCAAGGGAGTGGGCTCACGCACAATTTTGCCTAAGAACACAGCCATGAATAAAGAATGGTACCAACACATCCTCCGAGAGCAACTTCTCCCAACCATCCAGGAACAGTTTGGTGACGAACAATGCCTTTTCCAGCATGATGAAGCACCTTGCCATAAGGCAAAAGTGATAACTAAGTGGATCGGGGAAAAAAACATAGATATTTTGGGTCCATGGCCAGGAAACTCCCCAGACCTTAATCCCATTGAGAACTTGTGGTCAATCCTCAAGAGGTGGGTGGACAAACAAAAACCGACAAATTCTGACAAACTCCAAGCATTGATTATGCAAGAATGGGCTGCCATCAGTCAGGATGTGGCCCGGAAGTTAATTGACAGCATACCAGGGCGGATTGCAGAGGTCTTGAAAAAGAAGGGTCAACACTGCAAATATTGACTCCTTGAATCAACTTCATGTGATTGTCAATAAAAGTCTTTGACACTTATGAAATGCTTGTAATTATACTTCAGTATTCCATTGTAACATCTGACAAAAATATCTAAGGACACTGAAGCAGGAAACTTTGTGGAAATTAATTTTTGTGTCATTCTCAAAACTTTTGGCCACGACTGTACATCTATATACAAGCACAGCTGGTAGGATGTAGGATGTAACCAAACACCTAGTTATCAGTAATCTAAAGGATGCATATAAATCATGCATGTAGAAATGGTAGCCTAACATTTGAAATATATTCCTTGTCAGCTCTGGTATTCAGTTAGACTAGATGTGATAAGTCTCTGTCATCACCTATACGTTAAGAAAGAAATGCATTTGTGCTGGAGTCTGGCCTAGTGGTTAGCCCCCCAGACTCTAAACCATATACCACTGGCGATGTGGGTACAAATCCTGTCTCTGTCCTTCCTCACTGTATATGTCTCCCCTTTAGCCTACATTTCTGACCATCACTGTCTATAAAACAATACAATCTGAAAACAATTCTGTTAAGTACCTTAGTGTAATTGTTTTCAATTAAAATTGAGATTTAAAAAAAACAGAAATAGCTTCTTAACACGGAACCCAAACCGGCTGCCATCGTGCATAAATGTATTTTGCCCCCCCACACCAAATGTGATCACGACACGCAGGTTAAAATATCAAAACAAACTCTGAACCAATTACATTCATTTGAGGACAGGTCGAAAAGCATTAAACATGTATGGCAATTTAGCTAGCTAGCTTGCACATGCTAGCTAATTTGTCCTATTTAGCTAGCTTGCTGTTGCTAGCTAGTTTGTCCTGGGATATAAACATTGAGTTGTTATTTTACCTGAACTGCACAAGGTCCTCTACTCCGACAATTAATCCACACATAAAACGGTCAACCAAATCGTTTCTAGTCATCTCTCCTTCCAGGCTTTTTCATCTTTGAACTTATATGGTGATTGGCATCTAAACTTTCATAGTATTACCATGACGACCGGCAAAACAGTTCGTCTTTCAATCACCCACGTGGGTATAACCAATGAGGAGATGGCACGTGGGTACCTGCTTCTATAAACCAATGAGGAGATGGGAGAGGCAGGACTTGCAGCGCGATCTGCGTCAGAAATAGGAATGACTTCTATTTTAGCCCCTGGCAACGCAGACGCTCGTTGGCGCGCGCTATAATTGAATAACATGGATTTCTAAATGTATTTTGCAACGCTCGTGCACGCGACGTGTCCGGACTGGTCAGCATGTTAGCAAAGAGCAATTTCTAAAGCAAGAATTTTGCTAGGACTGTCTGGGAGTGGTCTGAGTGGGGAGGGGAAACTGAAAAATATCTGTTATTGATAGAGAGGTTTGGAACTCTTTCTTATTGGTCTATTAGCTAATTTACCCCCTGGTGATGTCACCAGACAGGTCAAAACTCCATCCCACCGTAACAGGTTGCAATTTCAGGTGGTCTTTTCAAACAGCTCCTACACTAAAAGGGCATTATCATTTTCAAATCAATTCAAATTTTATTTGTCACATACACATGGTTAGCAGATGTTAATGCAAGTGTAGCGAAATGCTTGTGCTTCTAGTTCCGACAATGCAGTAATAACCAATGAGTAATCTAATCTAACAATCCCACAACTACTACCTTATACACACAAGTGTAAAGGGATAAAGAATATGTACATAAAGATATATGAATGAGTGATGGTACAGAACGGCATAGGCAAGATGCAGTAGATGGTATCGAGTACAGTATATACATATGAGATGAGTAATGTAGGGTATGTAAACATAAAAGTGCATAGTTTAAAGTGGCTAGTGATACATGTATTACATAAAGATGGCAAGATGCAGTAGATGATATAGAGTACAGTATATACATATACATTATATTAAGTGGCATTGTTTAAAGTGGCTAGTGATACATTTTTGATACATATCCATCAATTCCCATTATTAAAGTGAGCTGGAGTTGAGTCAGTATGTTGGCAGCAGCCACTCGACGTTAGTGGTGGCTGTTTAGCAGTCTGATGGCCTTGAGATAGAAGCTGTTTTTCAGTCTCTCGGTCCCTGCTTTGATGCACCTGTACTGACCTCGCCTTCTGGATGATAGCGGGGTGAACAGGCAGTGGCTCGGGTGGTTGTTGTCCTTGATGATCTTTATGGCCTTCCTGTGACATCAGGTGGTGTAGGTGTCCTGGAGGGCAGGTAGTTTGCCCCCAGTGATGCCTTGTGCAGACCTCACTACCCTCTGGAGAGCCTTACGGTTGTGGGCGGAGCAGTTGCCGTACCAGGCGGTGATACAGCCTGACAGGATGCTCTCGATTGTGCATCTGTAGAAGTTTGTGAGTGCTTTTGGTGACAAGACAAATTTATTCAGCCTCCTGAGGTTGAAGAGGCGATGCTGCGCCTTCTTCACAACGCTGTCTGTGTGAGTGGACCAATTCAGTTTGTCCGTGATGTGTACGCCGAGGAACTTAAAACTTTCTACCCTCTCCACTACTGTCCCGTCGATGTGGATAGGGGGGTGCTCCCTCTGCTGTTTCCTGAAGTCCACAATCATCTCCTTTGTTTTGTTGATGTTGAGTGTGAGGTTATTTTCCAGACACCACACTCCGAGGGCCCTCACCTCCTTCCTGTAGGCCGTCTCGTCGTTGTTGGTAATCAAGCCACATACCTCTTGTGTCTGAGCTGTTGAATTGCAACTCTACTTTGTCTCTATACTGACGCCTAGCTTGTTTGATTGCCTTGCGGAGGGAATAGCTACACTGTTTGTATTCGGTCATGTTTCCGGTCACCTTGCCCTGGTTAAAAGCAGTGGTTCACGCTTTCAGTTTCGCGCGAATGCTGCCATCAATCCACGGTTTCTGGTTTGGGAATGTTTTAATAGTTGCTGTGGGTACGACATCGCCGATGCACTTTCTAATGAACTCGCTCACCGAATCAGCGTATTCGTCAATGTTGTTGTTGGACGCAATGCGGAACATATCCCAATCCACGTGATCGAAGCAGTCTTGAAGCGTGGAATCAGATTGGTCGGACCAGCGTTGAACACACCTGAGCGCGGGAGCTTCTTGTTTAAGTTTCTGTCTGTAGGCTGGAAGCACTCTAAATGGAGTCGTGGTCAGCTTTTCCGAAAGGAGGGCGGGGGAGGGCCTTATATGCATCGCGGAAGTTAGAATAACAATGATCCAGGGTTTTACCAGCACTGGTTGCGCAATCGATATGCTGATAGAATTTAGGGAGTCTTGTTTTCAGATTAGCCTTGTTAAAAACCCCAGCTACAATGAATGCAGCCTCAGGATATGTGGTTTCCAGTTTACATAGAGTCAAATAAAGTTTGTTCAGGGCCATCGATGTGTCTGCTTGGGGGGGAATATATACGGCTGTGATTATAATCGAAGAGAATTCCCTTGGTAGATAATGCGGTCGACATTTGATTGTGAGGAACTCTAAGTCAGGTGAACAGAAGGACTTGAGTTCCTGTATGTTGTTATGATCACACCACGTCTCGTTAATCATAAGGTATACCCCACTGCCCCTCTTCTTACCAGAAAGATGCTTGTTTCTGTCTGCGCAATGCGTGAAGAAACCAGCTGGCTGCACCGACTCCGATAGCGTCTCTCGCGTCTTTTCACAATTTCACAGTGTTATTAAATAAGGAATGCCCTTTTATATATATATATTCCAGCATTTTTCTTTATTTTCTACATTGTAGAATAATAGTGAAGACATCAAAACTATGAAATATCACATGGAATCATGTAGTAACCAAAAAATTATTTATCTACTTTTCTATTGGTTTTCATATCAACTTTCTTTCATTGTCCAGAAGCCAAAGGCATAATCCTAGCCATATCAGCAACCCATCCTAATTGTTGCTATGAGATTGATAGGTGGAGTGCTGCAGAGATGGTTGTCCTTCTGGAAGGTTCTCCCATCTCCACAGAGGAACTGTGCTCTGTCAGAGTCTTACTCAATACAGTTGAAGTGGGAAGTTTACATACACCTTAGCCAAATACATTTTAAACTCAGTTTTTCACAATTCCTGACATTTAATCCAAGAACAAATTCCCTGTTTTAGGTCAGTTAGTTTCACCACTTTATTTTAAATGTCAGAATAATAGTAGAGAGAATGATTTATTTCTCCCTGACCAAGGCCCTTCTTAACGGATTGCTCAGTTTGGCCTGACGGCCAGCTCTAGGAGGTTTTGGTGGTTCCAAACCTCTTCCATTTAAGAATGATGGAGGCCACTGTGTTCTCGGTCACATTCAATGCTGCAGACATTTTTTGGTACCCTTCCCCAGATCTGTGCCTCGACACAATCATGTGTCGGCGCTCTACGGACAATTCCTTCAACCTCATGGCTTGGTTTTTGCTTTGACATGCACTGTGAACTGTGAGACCTGAGATCAATTTCGAGTGTCATTACAAAGGGTCTGAACACTTATGTAAATAAGGTATTTATGTTTTTTATTTTTAGTACATTTGCAAAAAAATCTAAAATCCTGTTTTCGCTTTGTCATTATGGGATTTTGTGTGTAGATTGATAAGGATTTTTTTTTTTTAATCAATTTTAGAATAAGGCAGTAACGTAACAAAATGTGGAAAAAGTCAAGGGGTCTGAAAACTTTCTGAATGCACTGTATATTGTTTGTATATGCAGTGCCAGTCAAAAGTTTGGACACACCTACTCAAGGTTTTTCTTTATTTGTACTATTTTCTACATTGTAGAATAATAGTGAAGACATCACAACTATGAAATAACACATATGGAATCATGTAGTAACCAAAAAAAAGTGTTAAAGAAATCAAAATGTGTTTTATATTTGAGATTCTTCAAAGTAGCCACCCTTTGCCTTGATGACAGCTTTGCACACTCTTGGCATTCTCTCAACCAGCTTTATGAAGAATACTTTTCCAACAGTCTTGAAAGAGTTCCCACATATGCTGAGCACTTGTTGGATGGTTTTCCTTCACTCTGTGTTACAACTCATCCCAAACCATCTCAATTGGGTTGAGGTCGGGTGATTGTGGAGGCCAGGTCATCTGATGCAGCACTCCAAGACTCTCCTTTTTGGTCAAATAGCCTTTACACAGCCGGTAGGTGTGTTTTGGGTCATTGTCCTGTTGAAAACCAAATGATAGTACCACAAAGCACAAACCAGATGATATGGGGTATTGCTGCAGAATTCTGTGGTAGCCATGCTGGTTAAGTGTGCCTTGAATTTGAAATAAATCACAGACAGTGTCACCAGCAAAGCACCCCCACACCATCACACCTCCTCCTCCATGCTTCATGGTGGGAACCACACATTCGGAGATCATCCGTTCGCCCACTCTGCATCTCACAAAGACACAGAGGTTAGAACCAAAAATCTCAAATTTGGACTCATCGGACCAAAACACAGATTTTCACCGGTCTAACGTCCATTGCTCGTGTTTCTTGGCCCAAGCAAGTTTCTTCTTATTATTGATGTCCTTTCGTAGTTATTATATTTTCAGCAATTCGACCATGAAGACCTGATTCACGCAGTCTCCTCTGAACTGTTGATGTTGAGATGTGTCCGTTACTTGAACAATGTGAAGCATTTATTTTGGCTGCAATTTCTGAGGCTTGTAACTCTAATGAACTTATCCTCTGCCACAGAGGTAACTCTGGGTCTTCCATTCCTGTGGCGGTCCTCATGAGAGCTAGTTTCATCAAAGCGCTTTATGGTTTTTGCGACTGCACTTGGAGAAACTTTCAAAGTTCTTAAAATTTTCCAGATTGACTGACCTTCATGTCTTGAAGTAATGATGGACTTTTGTTTCTCTTTGCTTATTTGAGCTGTTGTCACAGTTGCGTGTATAAGTGGCAGGGAAGTCAGGCGCAGGAGAGTCAAATAGAGTGTAGAATGGAGTTTTTTAATTATAGTCCCAGTAACCCGCTCCATAACACTCATAGGAAACCATAAAACAAATATGGGTACGATGACCCGTCGCACACCTATACACATAAACACAACACTTGACAAAGAACAATCTCTGACAAACACATGAAGGGAAACAGAGGGTTAAATACACAACAGGTAATGAATGGGATTGACAACAGGTGTGTGGGAAGACAAGACAAAACCAATGGAAAATGAAAAGTGGATCGATGATGGCTAGAAGGCCGGTGAAGTCGACCGCCGAACACCGCCCGGACAAGGAGAGGCAACGACTTCGGTAGAAGTCGTGACAGCTGTTCTTGCCATAATATGGATGTGGTCTTTTACCAAATAGGGCTATCTTCTGTATACCACCCCTACCTTGTCACAACACAACTGATTGGCTCAAACACATTAAGAATGAAAGAAATTACACAAATTAACTTTTAACAAGGCATACTTGCTAATTGAAATGCATTCCAGGTGACTACCTCATGGAGCTGGTTGAGAGAATGCCAAGAGTGTGCAAAGCTGTCATCAAGGCAAAGGGTGGCTACTTTGAAGAATCTCAAATATTAAATATATTTTTATTTGTTTTAACACTTTTTTGGTTAATACATGATTCCATGTGATATTTCATAGTTTTGATGTCTTCACTATTTTTCTACAGTGTAGAAAATAGTACAAATAAAGATCAATTATTTACAGTATATATAAACACCAGGAAACCACATTTTTGATTGCAGTGAGCCTTTTAAATGACTTATTTTGAGATTGAAAACCTGAAGCATTATTTAATATACTTCCTGTTACCTAGTCACCTTACACAGTCCTGAAAAAGGCAAAGTCAAATTTGTCACTATATGAATAGTTTGAATGTGAACATTGTGAGGCTTGTATAGTTGTGCACTGCTTTGCTTCCTTGTGAAAAACCAAACTACGTGCTGTGAGCAGTTCTTAATTTGAACAGATGTTGTGTTGACCGTTACAAAAAGGAGAACATTAGATCACTTCAAAGTCATCACCAGGCCAGTGAGGCCACACAAAGTGCCTGTGTCTTCACATCTGAGTTTGGCCTCTGGCAAAACATACTCCAAACAGTGGTGACAGGGACTCTTGAAAACAGATGCCCTCGACAGTCAGCTAGCTCGGTTCAGTTGAGTTCGGTACAGGACATTGTGTGACACCAGAGACTCAGCACAGTGTGGCCTCTCCACCAGCTGGAGGAGCAGGATTCCCCAGAGAGCACAACAACATATGAACTCGAATGTGTTGAACCTAAAGAAGCTTTCGACTCTTATCCACATTCTGTTGATAGTATTGCTGTGTTATGGTACAGTACACTAAGAAAATAACACCCACACATTCTTATGGCTCTTATACAATACATGTAATAGATACCAACAGTTTGACAGGAATGCTTCCCTCAGCAGGGTTTCATCTTGTACAGTATATGTTGTGATGTCACAATAACTATTCCCAATGGCAGTTGGACTTGAGATGGCCATGTGTTGGCCTAGTGTACAGCTGCATCCTGTGGGTTTAGAATCAGTGAAGCAAGTAATCCCTCTAAAGATGATTTTATTATCTTACGACTTTCATTTCTTTTGATGAATAATATGTGTGATTCATAGCTAGATGTATGAGTGGCAGCATCTGTATTATGTTGGTTCGATATTATTTTCCCACCCCACCAGTTATTGTCAGCAGCAGCTGCTAGCTTGAGATATCTAATGTCATTACCTACCCACCCGCCACACACTGGTTGAATCAACGTCGTTTCAACGTAATTTGTCAATGTCTTGTGACGTAGAATCAATGTGGGAAATACATTGGAGTTGAAAAACGTTATCAACCAGCACTGTTTTCATCTGATTTCAACCTGCGTTGTAAATGTTGAAATTAGGGTAAAACTTCAACTTAAATATATTGACTTAACCTGACTAACATGTTGTTACATCAATCTAATTTCAACATAATCATCAGAACTATGTATACTTTGAAATTCCACGTAGAAACGTCAAAAATATTTGACATCCTATATTCAATATACACTGGAGTATACAAAACACGAAGAACACCTGCTCTTTCCATGACATATACTGACCAGGTGAATCCAGGTGAAAGCTATGATCCCCTTATTGATGTCACTTGTTAAATCCACTTCAATCAATGTAGTTAAAGAAGGATTTTAAAGTCTTGAGACAATTGAGACATGGATTGTGTATGTGTGCCATTCAGAGGGTGAATGGGCAAGACAAAATATTTGAACGGGATATGTTAGTAGGTGCCAGGCGCACCGGTTTGTGTGAAGAATTGCAATACTGCTGTTTTTTTCCACACTCAACAGTTTCCCGTGTGTATCAAGAATGGTCCACCACCAAAAGACATCCAGCCAACTTAACACAACTGTGGGAAGCATTGGAGTCAACATGGGCCAGCCTCCCTGTGGAACGCTTTCGACACTTCGTAGTGTTCAGGCCCCGACGAATTGAGGTTGTTCTGAGGGCAAAAGGGGGGTGCAGCTCAATATTTGGAAGGTGTTCCTAATGTTTGGTATACTCCGTGTATAATGGGATGGTTGGAAGTATGTAGAATTTCACATTTGATTAGACATATTTTATTTGAGTTAGAGGAGTAACTTTCAACGATTCAATGTTATTTAAGTAGTCTACGCAAATGAGTATGGAAGCTGATCCATTTCTAAATGTGTTGACATGATAGCTCAGCTTAATCTTGGAAACACCTTAATCTATGGAAACACCTTGTTTCCATAGATAAGCAGGGTACATAGAGGAAGGCATCTGGATGGTGGACTAGTTCACACTGAACTGCATTACCAGTAGGAGTCAATGTTCAGGCTGGAATCGTTGAACTGTGTCTTCACATTTTATGTCAATATACAGTACCTTTTTATTTAGGTTGATGGCATGACGTTAAAACAATGTTGATTCAAACATAGCATTTTACTATCAACATCGAAACAAGATCAAATAATGTGTCTAATCAACAACAACAAAATGAAACACAATCTCAACCACCCCAATATAGGCTATTTTGAATATACAGTAGGATGAAAAATATTTATATGGTGAATTTTCATTGGAATTTAAACGTATACATCGTTCTGATGATTATGTTGAAATTACAACCTGTTAGTCAGGTTAAGTCAATGTATTTAAGTTGAAGTTTTACCCTAATTTCAATGTTTACAACGCTGGTTGAAATGAAAACAGTACTGGCTGATAATGTTTTTTAAATTCAATGTATTTTCCGCGTTGACCCCACTTCGCAATAGGTTGACAAATTACATTGAAACAACATTGATTCAACCAGTGTGTGCCCAGTGGTATAGGCGCCTGAGCAATGGAGCAAACGAAGCAGCTGCACCCCCACTTTCAAAATGAACATGACCCAGTGGGTAATTTTTTATTTTCAATAATTAGTAATGTTTTGAGCTAATCTGTTTTACAATAGATAAGTCCATTTTATATATGATATAATAATTAACAGATTGCATTTTGCACCCGTCGTCGCCTTAAGATGAATGGTTTTGACCACTCTAAAGTTTTGCTCCGCTCCAGCGCGCCACTGTTTCGGTTCAGTGCAGTTAGAAAGCACTAGTTGCATCACTGGTGTTTAACATGAAAAGGCACCTACCTAAATATATATTTTGTTGTATCGTTGTTTAATTTTCCGATGCATTCAGGGTGTTGTTACATATCGTTTTAGTGGCGTGCACCAAAAGCAAATTCATTGTATCATTTCACTTCGCCTGTAAGAACTATGATGAGCCTGGCAGCCTGGCATGTCTGATTAGGCTTCGCTGTATCGCTGCCTCTGACTCTGGGTAGCCTGCCCTTCCATCAGCCTACCAGAAAACTACATGCTCAGTAGTTGTGTCTGTATGCGCCTATGCACAAAGGGGAAAAGTACAGGATATTTGTATCTCTACAAAACAGCTCTTCTTGGTTTGGTAAGTCATATCGACCAAATAAGCCATTTCTACTCTCGTTGCATCAAATGTGTATGCTGCTGAGACAAGTTCATTTGAAACATTGTCATGGTGACACTGTAATGTAACAGCACTTCAAACAACAGCACAAAAAAACGATGTCGGGGGAAAAGGAGGGAAAGCAGGACGGTCATTTAATGTGCTTGTGAGACTACCCTTTGGTTATTCCCCATACTTTTCATAATTATTCTGTTTCTTCACGATTTGTCGTCACCTATGTAGCCTACTGTGTTTTTTAAAAGGCTTTTATTAAACAGAATTACAAGTGAAAAAGAATTGGAGAATCATTTATAGTAGCCTAGTCCTGTAACTGCAGGCTACATATTTGTTCAAATATAAAACCCTTTGATTTCCTCATCTTAAAATGGAAATATTTATAAGGTAGGCTACAGTAAAAATGATTTTTGTTCAAATTGTGTGGTTTTAAGAACCACAACGCAATTACAGTATGTAGTGCTGTTCATTGTTTCTATTCATCAAATTAGGCCCACACAATAACAAAATATGCAGGCTGTATATGAGTAGCATGGTAAAAAATGTTTTGGTATGAGGTAGGTTGGAGACCCTTGCTCCAACCCAAACCGTTCAAAAATGAAACATATTGCCAGAACTTTATTATTTCTATTGCAGATTCAGGGCAGCAATTTATGTATATATATAGCTGGTTAAAAAAAATCACATTTTATAATGATACATTCATAATACGTTAGTAATATTATTTTTATGTGACCAAATTTAAATGCAACACTCTAGTTTACATTTTCAAGTTGACAGTTCTCGTTCAATGCCCTACCAGATAACTGTCACGGCCGTGAAAAGGAGAGGACCAAGGTGCAGCGTAGTGAGCTTACATGTTCTTTTATTGAATAAAATAAATGCCAAACAAAACAATAAACACTACAAAAACAAACCGTGAAGCTCAAAGGCAAAGTGTCCTAAAGGGCTACCTAAGTATGGTTCCCAATCAGAAACAACGATAGACAGGTTTCCCTGATTGAGAACCATACCCAGCCAAAACATAGAAATAGAAAATCATAGAAAAACAAAACATAGAATGCCCACCCCAAATCACACCCTGACCAAACCAAAAAGAGACATAAAAAGGATCTCTAAGGCCAGGGCGTGACAATAACACTGCCATTGTAACGGTCATCTTTTGGTGAGAGAGTGGACCAAGGCGCAGCGGGTGATGAATACATGATGAAATTTAATTGGCAAGACGAACACTGACACGAAATACACTTGAATAAACTATAAAACAACAAACAACGTTAAACAGACCTGAACATGAGAACTACATAAAACGAAGAACGCACGAACAGGAAAAACGAATGAACGAACGAGACAGTACCGTATGGTGCAACAAAACACAGACACAGCGACAATCACCCACAAACAAACAGTGTGAACAGCCTACCTAAATATGGTTCTCAATCAGAGGAAACGTAAAACACCGGTCCCTGATTGAGAACCATATCAGGCTAGTTAACATGAACCCAACATAGAAACACATAACATAGAATGCCCACCCCAACTCACGCCCTGACCATACTAAACAAAATACAAAAACAACGGAAAACAGGTCAGGAACGTGACAGCCATATTGAGAAAGACACTTTTTGAAAGATACATCAACATTCACATCTGTAATTGTACTGCATTATTTTGTGACAATAAGACAATGAAAACTTAATGTGCAATTTAACAATGTATTTTCTTAACCTACCAAGTACAGTACATCATTCTAATTCTTATTGGGTAAAACAATGTTATTACTCCCATTTTCAATTTCATTTCCTCATTGTCTTGCGTTATCCTGACCACATTTTTAACAGTTTGGACTGTCAATCTTTTACTGTGGGTGGGATTGTCAGGGGAGGAGCAGGATATTTGTGAGTCACAGGGTTGGTAGAGTTTCAGACCTGTCAATTAATTATTGAGGCTTGGATTTTCAGGGAAGGGAGTAGATTAGTAATCTAGTCATAAAACAAAAAAAATCTATATCATTTTTTGGTCCCCCAGACCCCCTGCCTAACAAGTGGGTAATCTAGTATATATTATTTGGGGGATGAAATTACACATACCAGAATAATGTACATTTGAGTTTTTTAAGATTGCTATTTTTTGCACTTTGATTGATTATTTGAATGCTTATCCTCTCACAATCATAACTATCTGATGAACCCATGTCTTAATCACAGTTGAGGAATGAATGCATTCCCATTAGAATACAAAGTCAAAGTTATTCAGAGATCAGAGTCAGGGAGGTGCAGTCAACATGATCCCTTTATCCCCTTGACCTTTCCCTGTGCCTTACGCATTCAGTTGAATACAAATCAACCTTAGCTGACCCCTCTGTTTGTTGCCTGTTTAGGAGACCTGCCAAGCTCTCTCGTACTGTAGTATCCTCTCACTAATCTGCCCTAATGAATGAATAATCATGCAGCTCAATTCTAGACCTGTCATCCTCTCTCTCTCGCTCTCTCGCTCTCTCTCTCTCGTTAAGTGAGGGGGGAACAGAAGCGCCTCTTTCTCCCTCGGGCATTGCTGGTGGCTGATTAAAAGGATGCCAGGTTCGTGCTCACCACCCCCACTGTGTTTATTGTTATGAAACTGATTCAATAACTCAGCGTCTTTCCCACCAGACCTAAGGGAGTTGACAGAGAAGGGTCCTTGCCGAGGCCATCGGGAAGCCTATGTGTTTAGACTCATTATTAAACTGGGACCAACTGGGCCGTCCACTGGGACGCCTGTCCAAAACACAGACTTGCGAATGCCTGTGACACTGTCCAACTTGTAATGTCATTGTCCAACTGGCTATGTTCCAGGAAGGGAACAACCATCCTTACCATTTGTCACGCCCTGACCTTAGTTCCTTGTTTATGTCTCTATTTTGGTTTGGTCAGGGCGTGAGTTGGGGTGGGCATTCTATGTTTTGTTCTCTGTTTTGTAGTTCTATGTGTTTTGGACTGGTATGGTTCCCAATCAGAGGCAGCTGAGAACCATACTTAGGTAGCCTGTTCCCACCTGTGTTTGTGGGTAGTTATTTTCTGTTTAGTGTTGGTTGCACCTTGCAGAACTGTTTCGGCTATTCTTTTTGTTATTTTGTATTCAGTGTTCAGTCAGTTAAGCGAATAAAGATGTACACGTACCCCGCTGCATTTTGGTCTGACGATTCCTCTTCTTCTTCTGATGAATGCCGTGACACCATTACTAATATTAAGTGATGTTGGGTCATTGTGACGGTATAGATTGCCTATCTGGAGTGAGGTCGATCTACTGTTGAGGTAAGGAATGGACTAGGAAAAAACTGATCATAGAATCATATATTACCTGGAGTGTATTCACCATGTCACTTGTGTCAAATCAATTATTATTTAGACAGTACAGAAGTTTATCACAATCTCAGTTTCCCTATGAAAACAAGTCATAAGCTAAATAAATCGATTATGAATTGTCTATTGTGGCGCTAGCTTCTCAATTGTCCGTTCACCATAGGGTTCACCGAAAGGGTTACTCTTCTGTCTGTCAGAAAAATTATAGTTTGAATAGATTGAGTGGTTGCTGTGCGACTTGGACAGCCATCACCATGGGAGATAGAACTGTCTGAATGAGGCTTACATCATCATGTGCTTCCCATTCCAATCCAAGCAACACTGACAATTTCTCCCGGGCTGAAATAGATCAAGTTATGATATTATGGTAACTGGTTTTCAAGCTTAACAGTGTTAGGCAGTTTTAAGTATATGTGCCGTTTGAACATTGGCCAGGGGGCCCTGCTAATTCAGTTGAACAAATGCACCGATTCATGTGCGGTAAAATGGTGATTGTTGTTGAATCTAAAGATCGCAAGTCACCATTATGAAACATTTGAAGGTTGGTAAAATAGATATATAGTAATTGTGAACAATAAATCACAGTTATCTGATATGTTTACAATAAATAACTCACAGGTGTTTGGAGGTCGCTGTTCTTCCGCTGTGTAAATCCTGACTAACCTGAAGCTAACGCTCCACTAATCCTAAATTAACCAAAGAAACAAAGAAAGGCCAATGTGTTTCGTGAGTTCAATACTGTGCAATCTCTGTTTTCATTGGCATTAGGATTAGTTAAACAAAGCAAACCAAATAGATGCGAATCTCAATAGATGTATCCTAGTGTTTTTCCTGTGGCCACATATCATTTTCACTAGTTCATGATGGTATAGTATAGAGTATAATGAGTTAAGATTAAGAAGACCATGTTTAGGTCCCTTTGTCCTGGATTTACTTGTGTTGTTGTGTTTATGCATTGAATTATTAGGAGTAGCAGTGGTGCTTTTAGCATGTTGGGCTTGGTGGGGCAAACAACCAATTTTTTAAGATGCATGCCAGCAAAGCCACTACACAACTCTAAACAGTACATGAAATGCATTATAACGGTTACAAACAGCGACCACAGACCTTTAGGGTCTACATCAAGCTGTCCCAAGAGTGGAGCTTATGGCTGACTTGCTTCAACAAATATGGATAAGAGCCGCATTCTCCTTCAATAATAATGAATGTCGACATGAGTTTTGACTTTTCAACCATACTCAAACATTATTGCATTCATGTTCACGGTGTTTGTTCTGATATAATTAACACTTAGCTCTAAGTATAAGCAAGTGCAAGCAAACGAGCTGCGAAGAGGTAGGCCTATTCGTTCAGCACTTTCGAAATGAACAGCGACAAAAATTCAGATAGATGTTGAGGCCTTAACTTTACTCTTCTTTAAGGAGAGAGAGAGAGAGAGAGACTCCGCTATTAGCCTACCATTTTAAATATTATATTAGACCTATGTGGTCTAAAGGAAGGACAATACAATCACAAGGATCCACTTTTGTAGACAACATACACACGCACTGGCAGCGCATTGCGCAAACAAAACAGCCCTCGCGATATGAACTGGAATTACATGGGTCTATTACTGAACTTTTTGCTGAACAAAAGTATTTGAATGGGAAGAGACTGTCACTGGCAACCATGGTTACGAGGAGGGGATACTGTAATATAATGAGTTTAGGTTTATATTTTACCACCCTCTTCGTGGAGAAAAGCACCAGAGATTATTATAACACACAAAGTAAGAAAAACAATGAAATGCATCATTCTAACATTGCCTAAAATTATTAATAAGATAGTAATGAGATAGACCTATATAAGCAATATAACAATGCCGATGGACAAACTATGGCAAAAATGACGATAAGCGGTTAAGAGGCAAGCCGTAATTTCGATTAAGACATGCTGTCACGTTCATGACCTGTTTTTCCTTTTTCTTGTATTATTTTAGTTGTTCAGGGCGTGAGTTGGGGTGGGTTGTCGATGTGTTATTTTCTATGTTGGGATGTTTGTGTTCGGCCGGGTATGATTCTCAATCAGAGACAGCTGTCAATCGTTGTCCCTGATTGAGAATCATACTTAGGCAGCCTGGGATTCACGTGTGTTTTGTGGGTGTTTGTATCTTGTGTCAGTGTTCGTACCACACGGGACTGTTTTCAGTTTTGTCACGTTTGTTGTTTTCGTATGTGTAAGTGTTCAGTCTACGTTCATTAAAAGATGACCACTTTCCACTCTGCGTGTTGGTCCGATCCATGCTCCTCCTCGTCTGAGGAGGAGAACGACTTCGACAGCCGTTACACATGCGCAAGCTGAGCCGGATGTAGCCTATATGCCACCTATTTGTTCAGCCCTTTTGACACAGCGATATAATTCAGAATATGGGCTGTTCTTAGAGTATTCTGACTGTACACCAAGTCCGAACCGTAGGATAAATAATGGGGGCACATAAGCAGACAATGAAAGCTTTTACAATGGGGGCAGGTATCTGCTGGCAATGAAATCTGTTACAATATTCAACGATGACATTTCTCTAAAACTAGATGTGCAACACCAAGTCAGAACAGTAGGCTAAGTTCTAAGGAGGGAAGGGACAACATTCTTAGGGTGAGGCACATGGGCTACTAACTGCTTACTACACAACATACTTAGTATTACTTTCTTAGCTACAGTATACATATCTCCCTGGCATATTACATCACTTATGCAGCAGCATACTAGACATATTTATGGACTCATCATTGTTGTGCTGTGCTGTCTTGAACAGGAAGTTGGCAAGGCGGTCCTTCTCGTGGGCAAACTTCTCAATGACTTAGTCATCAAAGTCTGGCATTCTCTGGATAAAGTCATGCTGGTTTGACAGCATGGCCCAATGCATTTAACCTTTTCTGGCCCATGGAGTAGCGTGTTGTTTTTATCCTTTTAAGGGGGGAAAAGTTTCTCTCTGACTCGGCGGTTGTCATTGGAGTGGTGATGATGATTTTGAGAAGAGAGACCCATCTCAGACAAGGCCTCCCACAGGTTGTTCTCGTTGAGTGATTTAAATAAAGAAAGTGCTGTCTTTCCAGTGTGCAGCTCAGAATGCCGGTAGAGAGTGGACAGCTCTGTTTTCAACTTCTCCTGGTTGCCCAAAGGCCATAGTTTGGTAGCACACTGGAGTTCTGCGGTCGGAAAGAAAAATACATACTGGGAGAAAAATTAGCTGTCCACCAACTTTGCTGCAATTAAGTGGTTATTTTCAGAAAACCTTTCTTACACATGAGCAGCGATTGTGTCGCATGCCTCCTTCATCATGGATGCAGTGTTAAGTTTGCTCCGCCTTGGTTCAGTGGCATCAACATGTCCTTTGGCCAGTGTATTAGTTTGCTCGCAAATATTTTGAATGTTCACCTTGAAGTTGTTGATTGCTCTGGCGATTCCTTCTGCATCAATGGTTTGTTTCTGCATTATGTTGTACAAAACATCCACCTCTGGCATGACCACGGAAAAGAACTCGAGCAGTTGCAGAAATGTGGGATCCTTGAGTTTCATGGACAGGCCATAAGCCTCACTGATGATGATCTCATCCCATCCAGGCTGCGTGTGGATGTCCTCCATGCACTGTGCCAGTGCCCCACAGTCCTCCCACACAGCATTGACGGTTCTGCTTTTGAAGTTCCATCGTGTACTCCGTGGCCTGGTGACCTGTCTGTTCGTTGATTCCGCGAGAGCAGAAAGTCTTTCGGGTGAGCCCGTGAAAAAGGTGGAAAAGGAGGATTGGCCTGACAAAAACACTTTAAGCACGCTCACTCTCCCTGCACAAAGTTGATGAAGTGTTAGATTAATTTGGGGTGCAGAAACAGTGTACAAATTGTCCTTGATATTCAGAGTCGCGTTGGTACTGGTTTGATAGTGTTGGAGAGGCCAACACCAGTTTTGTCCTTCACCTCTACAAACTCCAAAAACCTCTCACACACAGTGTGGTCCGGTAACATGTAGCGCAGCACTATTACCATCTGTGATTTACAGGAGACGTCAGTGGTCTCGACTGCCTGTACAGACACAAAATGAGTCTCAGACACCTCCTTAGCTATAGCTTCTCTGTACACTTCATACATACAATCCAAAAGTGTGTTTTGGATCGTGCTTAATGTACCCTTAGAAATTGGTTGGTCGTCATAATGCCTTTGTAGCCTGTAATCTCCTTCCCGAAGGAGCTGGGTGAACGGTGGCCAGGTATAGGTCCAGTTGTAAGAGGAACCCCTGGCACTGTGCTGCCGTCCCATCATACTCCCTGGGAAGGGAGAGACGCATCCCACTGGGACTGGTTCCGGACGGGGCGGGTAGAGGTAATAAACATACCTCGTGAAATAAAACACGGAATAAACACATACCAGTAAAGCGCGTCAACATAGGCACGTAACACAAAACAATCTCACACAAAGACATGAGGGGGACCAGAGGAATAAATACATGCAGTGTGATTGGGGAATGAAAACCAGGTGTGCAGGGAACAAGACAAAACAAATGGATAAATGAAAAATGGAGCGGCGATAGCTAGAAAGCCGGTGACGTCGACCACCGAACGCCGCCCGATCAAGGAGAGGAGCCGACTTCGGCGGAAGACGTGACAGTTTGAGCACTTGTGTGAGACCTGTGGTTCTATGGAAAAGTCTGGACTATTATTCATTCATTATACAGGGTGACCTACATGTGTCCCAATTACCAGTGTACAATGGCACAGAACAACAGCACTCTGTGTGAGTTAGGACATCATGATAACTTCAACACAAAGGGGACACCAAGATCGTGGTGGGGCTCACAATGACATTGTGAAATTAGACTTAGTTAAGTTGGGATCCATCATTCATCAAGGATCCACATGAATGTTTTCAATTAGTTTCAGTTACACACTGTATTATGGTGTGAGAACACACTCTCACACAAACTATAGCTGAATTTACCCAGGGAAAGACATCCTACATATACCCACTTGACATGGGCACCTGTGACACAAAAGTAAACAAACGAGCTACAGACTAAAATCAGTTGAACGGAAATTACATTTGTAAGAGTCAGCAAAAAGTGTGAGCTAAGCACATTTATAGGAGTGGAAGGCAAATGCGTTGTGCGGGGGTGCTGGGTGCGACAGCCAATGTGGCAGGCTTCGTGTGGCGGGGCTTCGATAATTCTAACTGGCAGCTGATCAAACGCCACGCTTTTTTGCACGATGTGTTCCAGGTTAGCACAGGCTCTCTTAGTTCTCCCTGCTGCTCCCACTGGAATCTATAGGCTGCGTGGCCAATAATGTCCAGCCCTCACAAACTACTGGCTAGCGTAACGTCAAATATGGCACAGGTTTATCCAGAGCACAATTCCATGTGTCATCCAGCCAATCAGGTCTCTGGGCTTGACGGACCAGGTAGGAGAACACAGGACAAAACACCCTTCTGATGAGTTACGTCATACAGGCTGAGGCTCATAAGCCAAAGCGAGCTGTTGGCAGACGTTGAACCTGATGAATGTCGTCAGTACGCCTGCAACCTTCAAAAGACTATCGCAGGTGTGCTGATAACATCAGTGTGGTCACTGAGCCATGAAGGAAGAGTTGTCAACACAGTCTAAGTAAAATAATAATAACAACACAGTCTAAAATACAATAATAATCACCAGGGTGTGTAACCTACTGGCTTCATTAAAGAACATTAATTGAATAACCTGTGCATGATTAACTTCAAAGTCAACCAAATACTAAGCATGTTAAGTCCAGTTTGTCCCAGGGTCAGGTAGAGGTCACAACTACATTATATTGTAGTTGACATTGCAGTGTTAAGATTCCCCCCTCGCATGCAAAAACTCGTAAGCGTCAAATCTGTGAAAACTTCGAAACAAGACCTAAAATAACGCCAACATCATAGTGAATCGAACCTGTAAGGCCAACGAAACTCGCATGTTGACTAGTGTAAACATTCTAGGACACTGATTTCCCATGGAATAATCAAGTTGTATTTTATGTGGATGAACAGACAGACAGTGTACACAAGGCCTTTCCAAAAACGATCTCAGCATGCTTCCGGCATCTGCACTTACAGCAACTCATTTGCATAACATCCAGGGATGCAAACTAGTCACCTTTCGGCGAAATTTGCCATTTGAATCCAAAATAGGTGACCTACGTGGTTCGTGTAGATCCGATGAGAAAAGTTTTGGGGGGGGGGGGGGATTTGGATCACTACTGGCTGTAAACGAGCGAGTGATGCGTGTTTGGAGCAATGCTGGCTTAACATAACAACATAATGCAGCACGCGACTGAAGAAAGAAGAGACAACCAATTTACTAGTTACAGCATCAGCGCGCGCTCTGGAAATGAAGCTTGCCATTTACAGCAGCTTGTTCCCTGAACGATAACGAAGAGGTAACGTTAGGTGAGAAGCCTGACCACGGAGACGGGGGTGAGAAGGTGATGAAGCGTACTTCAAGAGCTGTAACCGAAAAACGACTGGTATTTTGAAAGTTTGAGGTGAGGGAGAAAGTGTGGTGGAACAAGTATTAGCATTGTTAAGTATCTTGTTAGCTGGATCAAATTCTTTGTTAGCTAGCCAGAGAAATGTTAAGCAACATTAGCCAACCTATATGATCAAATAATTGCGTTTATGGTGTGAAAATTAGCTTACTTGTAACGGTTCTCCTCCTCCTCTTCATCCGAAGAGGAGGAGCATGGATTGAACCAAAACGCAGCTTCTGAAGTTGACATTATTTATTTACAGAAAAGACGAAAAAACACGAACTCCACTATAACTAACAAAACAACAAACGGAGTAGACAGACCTGGACGACGAACTTACATAAACACGAAGAACGCACGAACAGGGAAAAATAGACTACACAAAATGACGATGTACAAAACAAACCGAACAGTCCCGTATGGTGCGACAAACACTGACACAGGAGACAACTACCCACAACGAACACTGTGAAACAACCTACCTAAATATGACTCTCAATTAGAGGAACGCCAAACACCTTCCTCTAATTGAGAGCCATACCAGGCAACCCTAAACCAACATAGAAACAGACAACATAGAATGCCCACCCAAACTCACGTCCTGACCAACTAACACATACAACAAACTAACAGAAATAGGTCAGGAACGTGACATTACTAATAAAGTCAGACAGCTAGCTAACATTACAACATCAGATGAGCTAACATTGGTAACCTAACCAATTCGCCATAGTGTTAACTATAACTAACGCGTTACGTTAGTTGCTTACTGGACCCTGGCAATCTGTGTGAAATGTTAACTAGCTAACCAACTAACCTGTTAACTAATGTTTTCCCTCTACAGTATGTGGTTCATTTTCAGAATGAGAGAATTAGGTGTCAATGAGGCGTTGCTTGTTAAACAAGTGTAGCTGGAGCTGGGCCTGGCTTAAGATGGATGCCACTATAGAGGTGAAAGGAACACCACACATTTTTCCCTCTTTCTCATTTTTGCTGGCACATTGTACAACAGATGTCCACAGGCGGAAAGTGTACAATGTAATAATGTGCAGACCTCCCGGGTGGCGCAGTGGTCTAGGGCACTGATCTAGGGCACTAGGGCAGTGGTCTAGGGCACTGCATCGCAGTGCTAGCTGCGCCACCGGAGTCTCTGGGTTCGCGCCCAGGCTGGCCTGGATTCGCGCTCAGGCTCTGTCGCAGCCGGCCGCAACCGGGAGGTCCGTGGGGCGACGCACAATTGGCATAGCGTCGTCCGGGTTAGGGAGGGTTTGGCCGGTAGGGATATCCTTGTCTCAGTATGTAAAAAATAAAATAAATAAATAAAAAATAAAAATAAAAAAAGTAATAAAATGTATGCACTCTACTGTAAGTCGCTCTGGATAAGAGCGTCTGCTAAATGACTAAAATGTAAATGTAAAAATGTGCAGTGTAGCCCAAAGATATTGTTTTTGTTGTGTTGAACTTGACAGTAACGTGTGTGTGCGTGTGTGTGTGTGTGTGTGTGTGTGTGTGTGTGTGTGTGCGTGTGCGTGTGCGTGTGGGTGTGTGTGTGTGTGTGTATTATAATTTTTGTTACTCAGTGAACGTTATTTTTGCACACATATAGCCTTGTGCACTTGATCGACGTCTATACTGGCCAGTATAATAGAGCAAAAATAGAATGCCTGTGTCACGCGGGACTAGGTGGGTGAAGGAATCAGACGCAGAGAGAGATCCACTTGGAAAAAATATTCCTTTTACTAATGCACAAAAAATGATAAGCCAAAAACATCCAGGGCGCAGAAAACAACTTGATAACCAAAAACACAGGGTACCAAGTAAATAGAAAACATAATACACCTCTACCTAAAACACACACACATAACATAAATACAATCCCGCACAAAACAAGGGCGGGTCTACCTACTAAATATAGGGAAGCTCATTTACCAAAACAACAGAAACACAGGTGAAACTAATAAGACAAAACAAACAGACAAACGAAAAAGGGATCGGTGGCGGCTAGTAGGACGGTGACGACGACCGCCGAGCACCGCCCGAACAGGCAGGGGAGCCAACTTCGGCGGAAGTCGTGACAGCCTGTTTGTTTCATTCTATTTGTACTTTAAGATGTTTTTTTCCCCAAGTGCAATATTCATGTGTGTGGTGACAAGTGTTCTATTATAAAGGCTGTCATGGTAACAAATGTTCTATTATAAAGGCTGTCATGGCTAACTGCAATATTAGTGTATTGTTTTTTTTCTCAAGACTTGAGTGTCAGTTGCAGTAAAGTCTAGGCAACAATAGCTTTCTTGAATTTGTTTTCGCTGTGAGTTAGGTTCACATGAACCACTTTTTATTTTACACACAGAGACTGATCATGTAGATCATATTCTTTGTTGTTGAATTAGTTCAAACCTGCATTTCCCCCTAGCAGGGACTTTTTGTACGTTTCAGTACAACAACAAAAAAGTGTCACCTTTTTAGGCCCTCAGCAGTTATCATCCCTGAACATTGTGTGATAGGCTGAGAGACTTTCAATTATGTAAAACATTATGCTACCCCCTTCTTAAACTGAACACACCCTGTTTAATAACCTGGACAAACACACAGAAAATACCCTCTGAGAAGTATACAGTAAGCAAACACATTCAGAATGCTTTGACCGTGTGAAAACTCAAAACAGGCCTCCTAATAGTTATTTGGGCTCCAACCACATGACCCATGTGATCTTCTCAAAGGAGACACTTTCTCTTGCAGGTGTGTAAGGCAACTCGGTGTTCACCTCCGTTTGTGTGGTATGATTCTCTGTGTCTTTGACTGAGCTTTCATTCCTGACAGTGTCCCGTTCCGCTGAGGTATTAATATCCCTTGGAGCCCACAGTCTCACAATGTCCACCACCCTTCTCCTGAAGGGTAACCTAGGCAACATTGGTTGCTTTTTCCTCAGAGCATCCTGTTTCCTTGAGAGGTAGTACGACTGAGTAGGCACAAATGAGTCAATGCTCAACTCAGTCTCTTGTCCCGTGCCAGGGACCTCATGCTCTGAAACAACCCCAAAGTAAGGTTTGAGCCTGTTGTAGTGTACCACGGCATGATAAGGTCCATTACACTGTACTACTTCATACAGCACATCTGACAGTTTCTTTGCGATTTTGAAAGGATCTTTGAGTTTCTTTATCAGTTTGGGTGACAACCCCTTTTTCCTCTGGTAGTCTCTAAGTCAAACAAATTAATTTTCCTCGTACCTCTGGGGTGTCACATTCAGATCAAAGTATTGCTTTTGTTTACCTGTGGCTTTTAGGTGATTTCTCTTTACAGCTTCCCTTACCATGCTAAAATACCCTTGCACCTTACTGAAAAACATACTGTTTCCCTTCATTTTGTTGTGTTCCCATAACCACATCAAGCGGTAAAGTCATTTCAGTACCAAACAGCATCCTGTATGGTGTGAACACCGTGGAAGATTGAACACTACTCCTGTATTCCATCATCACATATGGGAGTATCTCATCCCAATTTCTTTGATTGTCATCAACAAAAAGTGACAGGATATTGAGTTCTGTTCATTCTTTCCACCAAACCATCTGATTGTGGGTTATACGGAGTGGTTCGTGTTTTGTTCATTTGTAAAAGATTGCACATCCCTCTAAAAAGAGTACATTCAAATATTCTCCCATTGTCGCTATGGATAGAGAGAGGAACGCCTAGCTTCAACACAAATTCCTCTACTGGCCACTGTTACTGCTTCCGGATTGGGTATGGCATATGCCTCTGACCACTGAGTAAAGTAATCTGACACAACCATAATGTGTTTGTTACCTCGTTCCGTCTCTGTAAACGGACCCATTAAGTCTACAGCTATCCTCTCAAAAGGGCGGCCTGTGACAGATCTTGTCATACCATCCTGGCCAATAAAATCTTGCTCTAATTTTACTGGTGAGTTTTTCAACTCCTAAATGGCCTCCTGTTCTATCATTGTGGATATAGCTACAGTTGAAGTCGGAAGTTTACATACACCTTTGCCAAATACATTTAAAATTCATTTTTCACAATTCCTGACATTTAATCCAAGTTAAAAAAATCCCTGTTTTAGGTCAGTTAGGCTCACCATTTTATTTTAAGAATGTGAAATGTCAGAATAATAGGAGAGAGAATTCTTTATTTCAGCTTTTATTTCTTTCATCACATTCCCAGTGGGTCAGAAGTTTACATACACTCAATTAGTATTTGGTAACATTGCCTTTGAATTGTTTAACTTGGGTCAAACATTTTGGGTAGCCTTCCATAAATTTCCCACAATAAATTGGGTGAATTTTGGCCCATTCCTCCTGACAGAGCAGGTGTAACTGAGTCAGGTTTGTAGGCCTCCTTGCTCGCACACGCTTTTTCAATTCTGCCCACAAATATTCTATGGCATTGAGATCAGGGCTTTGTGATGGCATATATACATATCTCCCTGGCATATTACATCACTTATGCAGCAGCATACTAGACATATTTATGGACTCATCATTGTTGTGCTGTGCTGTCTTAAACAGGAAGTTGGCAAGGCAGTTCTTCTCGTGGGCAAACTTCTCAATGACTTAGTCATCAAAGTCTGGCATTGTCTGGATAAAGTCATGCTGTTTTGACAGCATGGCCCAATGCATTTAACCTTTTCTGGCCCATGGAGTAGCGTGTTGCTTTTATCCTTTTAAGGGGGGAAAAGTTTCTCTCTGACTCGGCGGTTGTCATTGGAGTGGTGATGATGATTTTGAGAAGAGAGACCCATCTCAGACAAGGCCTCCCGCAGGTTGTTCTCGTTGAGTGATTTAAATAAAGAAAGTGCTGTCTTTCCAGTGTGCAGCTCAGAATGCCGGTAGAGAGTGGACAGCTCCGTTTTCAACTTCTCCTGGTTGCCCAAAGGCCATAGTTTGGTAGCACGATGGGGTTCTGCGGTCGGAAAGGAAAATACATACTGGGAGAAAAATTAGCTGTCCACCAACTTTGCTGCAATTAAGTGGTTATTTTCAGAAAACCTTTCTTACACATGAGCAGCGATTGTGTCGCATGCCTCCTTCATCATGGATGCAGTGTTAAGTTTGCTCCGCCTTGGTTCAGTGGCATCAACATGTCCTTTGGCCAGTGTATTAGTTTGCTCGCAAATATTTTGAATGTTCACCTTGAAGTTGTTGATTGCTCTGGCGATTCCTTCTGCATCAATGGTTCGTTTCTGCATTATGTTGTACAAAACATCCACCTCTGGCATGACCACGGAAAAGAACTCGAGCAGTTGCAGAAATGTGGGATCCTTGAGTTTCATGGACAGGCCATAAGCCTCACTGATGATGATCTCATCCCATCCAGGCTGCGTGTGGATGTCCTCCATGCACTGTGCCAGTGCCCCACAGTCCTCCCACACAGCATTGACGGTTCTGCTTTTGAAGTTCCATCGTGTACTCCGTGGCCTGGTGACCTGTCTGTTCGTTGATTCCGCGAGAGCAGAAAGTCTTTCGGGTGAGCCCGTGAAAAAGGTGGAAAAGGAGGATTGGCCTGCCAAAAACACTTTAAGCACGCTCACTCTCCCTGCACAAAGTTGCTGAAGTGTTAGATTAATTTGGGGTGCAGAAACAGTGTACAAATTGTCCTTGATATTCAGAGTCGCGTTGGTACTGGTTTGATAGTGTTGGAGAGGCCAACACCAGTTTTGTCCTTCACCTCTACAAACTCCAAAAACCTCTCACACACAGTGTGGTCCGGTAACATGTAGCGCAGCACTATTACCATCTGTGATTTACAGGAGACGTCAGTGGTCTCGACTGCCTGTACAGACACAAAATGAGTCTCAGACACCTCCTTAGCTATAGCTTCTCTGTACACTTCATACATACAATCCAAAAGTGTGTTTTGGATCGTGCTTAATGTACCCTTAGAAATTGGTTGGTCGTCATAATGCCTTTGTAGCCTGTAATCTCCTTCCCGAAGGAGCTGGGTGAACGGTGGCCAGGTATAGGTCCAGTTGTAAGAGGAACCCCTGGCACTGTGCTGCCGTCCCATCATACTCCCTGGGAAGGGAGAGACGCATCCCACTGGGACTGGTTCCGGACGGGGCGGGTAGAGGTAATAAACATACCTCGTGAAATAAAACACGGAATAAACACATACCAGTAAAGCGCGTCAACATAGGCACGTAACACAAAACAATCTCACACAAAGACATGAGGGGGACCAGAGGAATAAATACATGCAGTGTGATTGGGGAATGAAAACCAGGTGTGCAGGGAACAAGACAAAACAAATGGATAAATGAAAAATGGAGCGGCGATAGCTAGAAAGCCGGTGACGTCGACCACCGAACGCCGCCCGATCAAGGAGAGGAGCCGACTTCGGCGGAAGACGTGACAGTTTGAGCACTTGTGTGAGACCTGTGGTTCTATGGAAAAGTCTGGACTATTATTCATTCATTATACAGGGTGACCTACATGTGTCCCAATTACCAGTGTACAATGGCACAGAACAACAGCACTCTGTGTGAGTTAGGACATCATGATAACTTCAACACAAAGGGGACACCAAGATCGTGGTGGGGCTCACAATGACATTGTGAAATTAGACTTAGTTAAGTTGGGATCCATCATTCATCAAGGATCCACATGAATGTTTTCAATTAGTTTCAGTTACACACTGTATTATGGTGTGAGAACACACTCTCACACAAACTATAGCTGAATTTACCCAGGGAAAGACATCCTACATATACCCACTTGACATGGGCACCTGTGACACAAAGTAAACAAACGAGCTACAGACTAAAATCAGTTGAACGGAAATTACATTTGTAAGAGTCAGCAAAAAGTGTGAGCTAAGAACATTTATAGGAGTGGAAGGCAAATGCGTTGTGCGGGGGTGCTGGGTGCGACAGGCAATGTGGCAGGCTTCGTGTGGCGGGGCTTCGATAATTCTAACTGGCAGCTGATCAAACGCCACGCTTTTTTGCACGATGTGTTCCAGGTTAGCACAGGCTCTCTTAGTTCTCCCTGCTGCTCCCACTGGAATCTATAGGCTGCGTGGCCAATAATGTCCAGCCCTCACAAACTACTGGCTAGCGTAACGTCAAATATGGCACAGGTTTATCCAGAGCACAATTCCATGTGTCATCCAGCCAATCAGGTCTCTGGGCTTGACTGACCAGGTAGGAGAACACAGGACAAAACACCCTTCTGATGAGTTACGTCATACAGGCTGAGGCTCATAAGCCAAAGCGAGCTGTTGGCAGACGTTGAACCTGATGAATGTCGTCAGTACGCCTGCAACCTTCAAAAGACTATCGCAGGTGTGCTGATAACATCAGTGTGGTCACTGAGCCATGAAGGAAGAGTTGTCAACACAGTCTAAGTAAAATAATAATAACAACACAGTCTAAAATACAATAATAATCACCAGGGTGTGTAACATACTGGCTTCATTAAAGAACATTAATTGAATAACCTGTGCATGATTAACTTCAAAGTCAACCAAATACTAAGCATGTTAAGTCCAGTTTGTCCCAGGGTCAGGTAGAGGTCACAACTACATTATATTGTAGTTGACATTGCAGTGTTAAGATTCTTCCCTCGCATGCAAAAACTCGTAAGCGTCAAATCTGTGAAAACTTCGAAACAAGACCTAAAATAACGCCAACATCATAGTGAATCGAACCTGTAAGGCCAACGAAACTCGCATGTTGACTAGTGTAAACATTCTAGGACACTGATTTCCCATGGAATAATCAAGTTGTATTTTATGTGGATGAACAGACAGACAGTGTACACAAGGCCTTTCCAAAAACGATCTCAGCATGCTTCCGGCATCTGCACTTACAGCAACTCATTTGCATAACATCCAGGGATGCAAACTAGTCACCTTTCGGCGAAATTTGCCATTTGAATCCAAAATAGGTGACCTATGTGGTTCGTGTGGATCCGATGAGAAAAGTTTGGGGGGGGGGAGGGGAGATTTGGATCACTACTGGCTGTAAACGAGCGAATGATGCGTGTTTGGAGCAATGCTGGCTTAACATAACAACATAATGCAGCACGCGACTGAAGAAAGAAGAGACAACCAATTTACTAGTTACAGCATCAGCGCGCGCTCTGGAAATGAAGCTTGCCATTTACAGCAGCTTGTTCCCTGAACGATAACGAAGAGGTAACGTTAGGTGAGAAGCCTGACCACGGAGACGGGGGTGAGAAGGTGATGAAGCGTACTTCAAGAGCTGTAACCGAAAAACGACTGGTATTTTGAAAGTTTGAGGTGAGGGAGAAAGTGTGGTGGAACAAGTATTAGCATTGTTAAGTATCTTGTTAGCTGGATCAAATTCTTTGTTAGCTAGCCAGAGAAATGTTAAGCAACATTAGCCAACCTATATGATCAAATAATTGCGTTTATGGTGTGAAAATTAGCTTACTTGTAACGGTTCTCCTCCTCCTCTTCATCCGAAGAGGAGGAGCATGGATTGAACCAAAACGCAGCTTCTGAAGTTGACATTATTTATTTACAGAAAAGACGAAAAAACACGAACTTCACTATAACTAACAAAACAACAAACGGAGTAGACAGACCTGGACGACGAACTTACATAAACACGAAGAACGCACGAACAGGGAAAAATAGACTACACAAAATGACGATGTACAAAACAAACCGAACAGTCCCGTATGGTGCGACAAACACTGACACAGGAGACAACTACCCACAACGAACACTGTGAAACAACCTACCTAAATATGACTCTCAATTAGAGGAACGCCAAACACCTTCCTCTAATTGAGAGCCATACCAGGCAACCCTAAACCAACATAGAAACAGACAACATAGAATGCCCACCCAAACTCACGTCCTGACCAACTAACACATACAACAAACTAACAGAAATAGGTCAGGAACGTGACATTACTAATAAAGTCAGACAGCTAGCTAACATTACAACATCAGATGAGCTAACATTGGTAACCTAACCAATTCGCCATAGTGTTAACTATAACTAACGCGTTACGTTAGTTGCTTACTGGACCCTGGCAATCTGTGTGAAATGTTAACTAGCTAACCAACTAACCTGTTAACTAATGTTTTCCCTCTACAGTATGTGGTTCATTTTCAGAATGAGAGAATTAGGTGTCAATGAGGCGTTGCTTGTTAAACAAGTGTAGCTGGAGCTGGGCCTGGCTTAAGATGGATGCCACTATAGAGGTGAAAGGAACACCACACATTTTTCCCTCTTTCTCATTTTTGCTGGCACATTGTACAACAGATGTCCACAGGCGGAAAGTGTACAATGTAATAATGTGCAGACCTCCCGGGTGGCGCAGTGGTCTAGGGCACTGATCTAGGGCACTAGGGCAGTGGTCTAGGGCACTGCATCGCAGTGCTAGCTGCGCCACCAGAGTCTCTGGGTTCGCGCCCAGGCTGGGCTGGATTCGCGCCCAGGCTCTGTCGCAGCCGGCCGCAACCGGGAGGTCCGTGGGGCGACGCACAATTGGCATAGCGTCGTCCGGGTTAGGGAGAGTTTGGCCGGTAGGGATATCCTTGTCTCAGTATGTAAAAAAATAAAATAAATAAATAAAAAATAAAAGTAAAAAAAGTAATAAAATGTATGCACTCTACTGTAAGTCGCTCTGGATAAGAGCGTCTGCTAAATGACTAAAATGTAAATGTAAAAATATGCAGTGTAGCCCAAAGATATTGTTTTTGTTGTGTTGAACTTGACAGTAACGTGTGTGTGTGTATGTGTGTGTGTGTGTGTGTGTGTGTGTGTGTGTGTGTGTGTGTGTGCGTGTGCGTGTGCGTGTGCGTGTGCGTGTGTGTGTGTATTATAATTTTTGTTACTCAGTGAACGTTATTTTTGCACACATATAGCCTTGTGCACTTGATCGACGTCTATACTGGCCAGTATAATAGAGCAAAAATAGAATGCCTGTGTCACGCGGGACTAGGTGGGTGAAGGAATCAGACGCAGAGAGAGATCCACTTGGAAAAAATATTCCTTTTACTAATGCACAAAAAATGATAAGCCAAAAACATCCAGGGCGCAGAAAACAACTTGATAACCAAAAACACAGGGTACCAAGTAAATAGAAAACATAATACACCTCTACCTAAAACACACACACATAACATAAATACAATCCCGCACAAAACAAGGGCGGGTCTACCTACTAAATATAGGGAAGCTCATTTACCAAAACAACAGAAACACAGGTGAAACTAATAAGACAAAACAAACAGACAAACGAAAAAGGGATCGGTGGCGGCTAGTAGGACGGTGACGACGACCGCCGAGCACCGCCCGAACAGGCAGGGGAGCCAACTTCGGCGGAAGTCGTGACAGCCTGTTTGTTTCATTCTATTTGTACTTTAAGATGTTTTTTTCCCCAAGTGCAATATTCATGTGTGTGGTGACAAGTGTTCTATTATAAAGGCTGTCATGGTAACAAATGTTCTATTATAAAGGCTGTCATGGCTAACTGCAATATTAGTGTATTGTTTTTTTTCTCAAGACTTGAGTGTCAGTTGCAGTAAAGTCTAGGCAACAATAGCTTTCTTGAATTTGTTTTCGCTGTGAGTTAGGTTCACATGAACCACTTTTTATTTTACACACAGAGACTGATCATGTAGATCATATTCTTTGTTGTTGAATTAGTTCAAACCTGCATTTCCCCCTAGCAGGGACTTTTTGTACGTTTCAGTACAACAACAAAAAAGTGTCACCTTTTTAGGCCCTCAGCAGTTATCATCCCTGAACATTGTGTGATAGGCTGAGAGACTTTCAATTATGTAAAACATTATGCTACCCCCTTCTTAAACTGAACACACCCTGTTTAATAACCTGGACAAACACACAGAAAATACCCTCTGAGAAGTATACAGTAAGCAAACACATTCAGAATGCTTTGACCGTGTGAAAACTCAAAACAGGCCTCCTAATAGTTATTTGGGCTCCAACCACATGACCCATGTGATCTTCTCAAAGGAGACACTTTCTCTTGCAGGTGTGTAAGGCAACTCGGTGTTCACCTCCGTTTGTGTGGTATGATTCTCTGTGTCTTTGACTGAGCTTTCATTCCTGACAGTGTCCCGTTCCGCTGAGGTATTAATATCCCTTGGAGCCCACAGTCTCACAATGTCCACCACCCTTCTCCTGAAGGGTAACCTAGGCAACATTGGTTGCTTTTTCCTCAGAGCATCCTGTTTCCTTGAGAGGTAGTACGACTGAGTAGGCACAAATGAGTCAATGCTCAACTCAGTCTCTTGTCCCGTGCCAGGGACCTCATGCTCTGAAACAACCCCAAAGTAAGGTTTGAGCCTGTTGTAGTGTACCACGGCATGATAAGGTCCATTACACTGTACTACTTCATACAGCACATCTGACAGTTTCTTTGCGATTTTGAAAGGATCTTTGAGTTTCTTTATCAGTTTGGGTGACAACCCCTTTTTCCTCTGGTAGTCTCTAAGTCAAACAAATTAATTTTCCTCGTACCTCTGGGGTGTCACATTCAGATCAAAGTATTGCTTTTGTTTACCTGTGGCTTTTAGGTGATTTCTCTTTACAGCTTCCCTTACCATGCTAAAATACCCTTGCACCTTACTGAAAAACATACTGTTTCCCTTCATTTTGTTGTGTTCCCATAACCACATCAAGCGGTAAAGTCATTTCAGTACCAAACAGCATCCTGTATGGTGTGAACACCGTGGAAGATTGAACACTACTCCTGTATTCCATCATCACATATGGGAGTATCTCATCCCAATTTCTTTGATTGTCATCAACAAAAAGTGACAGGATATTGAGTTCTGTTCATTCTTTCCACCAAACCATCTGATTGTGGGTTATACGGAGTGGTTCGTGTTTTGTTCATTTGTAAAAGATTGCACATCCCTCTAAAAAGAGTACATTCAAATATTCTCCCATTGTCGCTATGGATAGAGAGAGGAACGCCTAGCTTCAACACAAATTCCTCTACTGGCCACTGTTACTGCTTCCGGATTGGGTATGGCATATGCCTCTGACCACTGAGTAAAGTAATCTGACACAACCATAATGTGTTTGTTACCTCGTTCCGTCTCTGTAAACGGACCCATTAAGTCTACAGCTATCCTCTCAAAAGGGCGGCCTGTGACAGATCTTGTCATACCATCCTGGCCAATAAAATCTTGCTCTAATTTTACTGGTGAGTTTTTCAACTCCTAAATGGCCTCCTGTTCTATCATTGTGGATATAGCTACAGTTGAAGTCGGAAGTTTACATACACCTTTGCCAAATACATTTAAAATTCATTTTTCACAATTCCTGACATTTAATCCAAGTTAAAAAAATCCCTGTTTTAGGTCAGTTAGGCTCACCATTTTATTTTAAGAATGTGAAATGTCAGAATAATAGGAGAGAGAATTCTTTATTTCAGCTTTTATTTCTTTCATCACATTCCCAGTGGGTCAGAAGTTTACATACACTCAATTAGTATTTGGTAACATTGCCTTTGAATTGTTTAACTTGGGTCAAACATTTTGGGTAGCCTTCCATAAATTTCCCACAATAAATTGGGTGAATTTTGGCCCATTCCTCCTGACAGAGCAGGTGTAACTGAGTCAGGTTTGTAGGCCTCCTTGCTCGCACACGCTTTTTCAATTCTGCCCACAAATATTCTATGGCATTGAGATCAGGGCTTTGTGATGGCATATATACATATCTCCCTGGCATATTACATCACTTATGCAGCAGCATACTAGACATATTTATGGACTCATCATTGTTGTGCTGTGCTGTCTTAAACAGGAAGTTGGCAAGGCAGTTCTTCTCGTGGGCAAACTTCTCAATGACTTAGTCATCAAAGTCTGGCATTGTCTGGATAAAGTCATGCTGTTTTGACAGCATGGCCCAATGCATTTAACCTTTTCTGGCCCATGGAGTAGCGTGTTGCTTTTATCCTTTTAAGGGGGGAAAAGTTTCTCTCTGACTCGGCGGTTGTCATTGGAGTGGTGATGATGATTTTGAGAAGAGAGACCCATCTCAGACAAGGCCTCCCGCAGGTTGTTCTCGTTGAGTGATTTAAATAAAGAAAGTGCTGTCTTTCCAGTGTGCAGCTCAGAATGCCGGTAGAGAGTGGACAGCTCCGTTTTCAACTTCTCCTGGTTGCCCAAAGGCCATAGTTTGGTAGCACGCTGGAGTTCTGCGGTCGGAAAGGAAAATACATACTGGGAGAAAAATTAGCTGTCCACCAACTTTGCTGCAATTAAGTGGTTATTTTCAGAAAACCTTTCTTACACATGAGCAGCGATTGTGTCGCATGCCTCCTTCATCATGGATGCAGTGTTAAGTTTGCTCCGCCTTGGTTCAGTGGCATCAACATGTCCTTTGGCCAGTGTATTAGTTTGCTCGCAAATATTTTGAATGTTCACCTTGAAGTTGTTGATTGCTCTGGCGATTCCTTCTGCATCAATGGTTCGTTTCTGCATTATGTTGTACAAAACATCCACCTCTGGCATGACCACGGAAAAGAACTCGAGCAGTTGCAGAAATGTGGGATCCTTGAGTTTCATGGACAGGCCATAAGCCTCACTGATGATGATCTCATCCCATCCAGGCTGCGTGTGGATGTCCTCCATGCACTGTGCCAGTGCCCCACAGTCCTCCCACACAGCATTGACGGTTCTGCTTTTGAAGTTCCATCGTGTACTCCGTGGCCTGGTGACCTGTCTGTTCGTTGATTCCGCGAGAGCAGAAAGTCTTTCGGGTGAGCCCGTGAAAAAGGTGGAAAAGGAGGATTGGCCTGCCAAAAACACTTTAAGCACGCTCACTCTCCCTGCACAAAGTTGCTGAAGTGTTAGATTAATTTGGGGTGCAGAAACAGTGTACAAATTGTCCTTGATATTCAGAGTCGCGTTGGTACTGGTTTGATAGTGTTGGAGAGGCCAACACCAGTTTTGTCCTTCACCTCTACAAACTCCAAAAACCTCTCACACACAGTGTGGTCCGGTAACATGTAGCGCAGCACTATTACCATCTGTGATTTACAGGAGACGTCAGTGGTCTCGACTGCCTGTACAGACACAAAATGAGTCTCAGACACCTCCTTAGCTATAGCTTCTCTGTACACTTCATACATACAATCCAAAAGTGTGTTTTGGATCGTGCTTAATGTACCCTTAGAAATTGGTTGGTCGTCATAATGCCTTTGTAGCCTGTAATCTCCTTCCCGAAGGAGCTGGGTGAACGGTGGCCAGGTATAGGTCCAGTTGTAAGAGGAACCCCTGGCACTGTGCTGCCGTCCCATCATACTCCCTGGGAAGGGAGAGACGCATCCCACTGGGACTGGTTCCGGACGGGGCGGGTAGAGGTAATAAACATACCTCGTGAAATAAAACACGGAATAAACACATACCAGTAAAGCGCGTCAACATAGGCACGTAACACAAAACAATCTCACACAAAGACATGAGGGGGACCAGAGGAATAAATACATGCAGTGTGATTGGGGAATGAAAACCAGGTGTGCAGGGAACAAGACAAAACAAATGGATAAATGAAAAATGGAGCGGCGATAGCTAGAAAGCCGGTGACGTCGACCACCGAACGCCGCCCGATCAAGGAGAGGAGCCGACTTCGGCGGAAGACGTGACAGTTTGAGCACTTGTGTGAGACCTGTGGTTCTATGGAAAAGTCTGGACTATTATTCATTCATTATACAGGGTGACCTACATGTGTCCCAATTACCAGTGTACAATGGCACAGAACAACAGCACTCTGTGTGAGTTAGGACATCATGATAACTTCAACACAAAGGGGACACCAAGATCGTGGTGGGGCTCACAATGACATTGTGAAATTAGACTTAGTTAAGTTGGGATCCATCATTCATCAAGGATCCACATGAATGTTTTCAATTAGTTTCAGTTACACACTGTATTATGGTGTGAGAACACACTCTCACACAAACTATAGCTGAATTTACCCAGGGAAAGACATCCTACATATACCCACTTGACATGGGCACCTGTGACACAAAGTAAACAAACGAGCTACAGACTAAAATCAGTTGAACGGAAATTACATTTGTAAGAGTCAGCAAAAAGTGTGAGCTAAGAACATTTATAGGAGTGGAAGGCAAATGCGTTGTGCGGGGGTGCTGGGTGCGACAGGCAATGTGGCAGGCTTCGTGTGGCGGGGCTTCGATAATTCTAACTGGCAGCTGATCAAACGCCACGCTTTTTTGCACGATGTGTTCCAGGTTAGCACAGGCTCTCTTAGTTCTCCCTGCTGCTCCCACTGGAATCTATAGGCTGCGTGGCCAATAATGTCCAGCCCTCACAAACTACTGGCTAGCGTAACGTCAAATATGGCACAGGTTTATCCAGAGCACAATTCCATGTGTCATCCAGCCAATCAGGTCTCTGGGCTTGACTGACCAGGTAGGAGAACACAGGACAAAACACCCTTCTGATGAGTTACGTCATACAGGCTGAGGCTCATAAGCCAAAGCGAGCTGTTGGCAGACGTTGAACCTGATGAATGTCGTCAGTACGCCTGCAACCTTCAAAAGACTATCGCAGGTGTGCTGATAACATCAGTGTGGTCACTGAGCCATGAAGGAAGAGTTGTCAACACAGTCTAAGTAAAATAATAATAACAACACAGTCTAAAATACAATAATAATCACCAGGGTGTGTAACATACTGGCTTCATTAAAGAACATTAATTGAATAACCTGTGCATGATTAACTTCAAAGTCAACCAAATACTAAGCATGTTAAGTCCAGTTTGTCCCAGGGTCAGGTAGAGGTCACAACTACATTATATTGTAGTTGACATTGCAGTGTTAAGATTCTTCCCTCGCATGCAAAAACTCGTAAGCGTCAAATCTGTGAAAACTTCGAAACAAGACCTAAAATAACGCCAACATCATAGTGAATCGAACCTGTAAGGCCAACGAAACTCGCATGTTGACTAGTGTAAACATTCTAGGACACTGATTTCCCATGGAATAATCAAGTTGTATTTTATGTGGATGAACAGACAGACAGTGTACACAAGGCCTTTCCAAAAACGATCTCAGCATGCTTCCGGCATCTGCACTTACAGCAACTCATTTGCATAACATCCAGGGATGCAAACTAGTCACCTTTCGGCGAAATTTGCCATTTGAATCCAAAATAGGTGACCTATGTGGTTCGTGTGGATCCGATGAGAAAAGTTTGGGGGGGGGGAGGGGAGATTTGGATCACTACTGGCTGTAAACGAGCGAATGATGCGTGTTTGGAGCAATGCTGGCTTAACATAACAACATAATGCAGCACGCGACTGAAGAAAGAAGAGACAACCAATTTACTAGTTACAGCATCAGCGCGCGCTCTGGAAATGAAGCTTGCCATTTACAGCAGCTTGTTCCCTGAACGATAACGAAGAGGTAACGTTAGGTGAGAAGCCTGACCACGGAGACGGGGGTGAGAAGGTGATGAAGCGTACTTCAAGAGCTGTAACCGAAAAACGACTGGTATTTTGAAAGTTTGAGGTGAGGGAGAAAGTGTGGTGGAACAAGTATTAGCATTGTTAAGTATCTTGTTAGCTGGATCAAATTCTTTGTTAGCTAGCCAGAGAAATGTTAAGCAACATTAGCCAACCTATATGATCAAATAATTGCGTTTATGGTGTGAAAATTAGCTTACTTGTAACGGTTCTCCTCCTCCTCTTCATCCGAAGAGGAGGAGCATGGATTGAACCAAAACGCAGCTTCTGAAGTTGACATTATTTATTTACAGAAAAGACGAAAAAACACGAACTTCACTATAACTAACAAAACAACAAACGGAGTAGACAGACCTGGACGACGAACTTACATAAACACGAAGAACGCACGAACAGGGAAAAATAGACTACACAAAATGACGATGTACAAAACAAACCGAACAGTCCCGTATGGTGCGACAAACACTGACACAGGAGACAACTACCCACAACGAACACTGTGAAACAACCTACCTAAATATGACTCTCAATTAGAGGAACGCCAAACACCTTCCTCTAATTGAGAGCCATACCAGGCAACCCTAAACCAACATAGAAACAGACAACATAGAATGCCCACCCAAACTCACGTCCTGACCAACTAACACATACAACAAACTAACAGAAATAGGTCAGGAACGTGACATTACTAATAAAGTCAGACAGCTAGCTAACATTACAACATCAGATGAGCTAACATTGGTAACCTAACCAATTCGCCATAGTGTTAACTATAACTAACGCGTTACGTTAGTTGCTTACTGGACCCTGGCAATCTGTGTGAAATGTTAACTAGCTAACCAACTAACCTGTTAACTAATGTTTTCCCTCTACAGTATGTGGTTCATTTTCAGAATGAGAGAATTAGGTGTCAATGAGGCGTTGCTTGTTAAACAAGTGTAGCTGGAGCTGGGCCTGGCTTAAGATGGATGCCACTATAGAGGTGAAAGGAACACCACACATTTTTCCCTCTTTCTCATTTTTGCTGGCACATTGTACAACAGATGTCCACAGGCGGA